>NC_041351.1:2735935-2848435 GCF_004354835.1 Perca flavescens
AGACAAAAACTCTTAACGCCAATTATTTTTTAAGCTATTCCCCCATTAAGTCAGTGAATAATGCAATCGCACGCAGGCGGAGCCTATTGCTGTCAACATGACTATAGAGAGCCAAAGTCCTGCCCTTCTACTTCCGGTCAATGAAGTAGAAAAAATATGAACGAGGGTCAATGGAGAGATAATAATTATTTTTTGATCCAGTTTAAATTGAGCCATGGATTACAAATATGATGTTCGTCAATTTAAAACATTATTTTTCAACCGAAGAAAGTCTCCGTTTATTGTTAAACTGTTGAATTATAAGACTGTGAAAATACGTCATTAGAAAGACTACAAACTTCATGGATGACGTCTCTCTGAAGCTACGATGTCTTTGTGTATCGTACCTGTGTGTGTGTGTGTGTGTGTGTGTGTGTGTGTGTGCGTTACTCTAATGATCAGAGGATCTCTCTTGTTCTTTTGCTTCTCTGCTGAAAACTCTTGACTGGATAAAACCCAGCAGTTAAGATAACGTTACATGTGTTGTGGAACAGTGCTAGCTAGCGAGCAAACCAAGCATCAAGCTAGGTGATGTAGATTGTGTGAAACGGGAGATGTAGTCCACTGAGCGGTTTCACACTAAACTAAGTGGTACTATGACAAACCTACGGGTAACTGAGACTTTCTTCGGTTGAAAAATTATCTTTTAAATTGAAGAACATCAGATGTGTAATCCATGTGGATTCTCACTGAAGGCATCAAAACTATGAATGAACACATATGGAATTATGTACTTAACAATAAAGTGTGAAATAACTGAAAACATGTCTTATATTTTAGATTCTTCAAAGTAGCCACCCTTTGCTTTTTTTGATAACTCTGCAAACCCTTGGTGTTCTCTCAATGAGCTTCATGAGGTAGTCACCTGAAATGGTTTTACCTTCACAGGTGTGCCTTGTCAGGGTTAATTAGTGGAATTATTTCCCTTATTAATAAAAAAGCAAAGGGTGGCTACTTTGAAGAATCTAAAATATAAGACATGTTTTCAGTTATTTCACACTTTTTTGTTAAGTACATAATTCCATATGTGTTCATTCATAGTTTTGATGCCTTCAGTGAGAATCTACAATGTAAATAGTCATGAAAATAAAAAGGAAACACATTGAATGAGAAGGTGTGTCCAAACTTTTGGCCTGTACTGTACATTAAATCAGAGTAAACTTTCTGTTTTAGATCAATACATATTAACATATTTTTTGCATTTGTTAAATGTCAGAATCGAGCGAGGGAGCGAGCAAAAGGAGTGGGCCAAAATTCCAGCAAACTATTGTAGAAAGTTTGTGAAAGGATACCCAAAACGTTTGGCCCAAGTGAAACAGTTTTGGGGCAATTCTACCAAATACTAAGGAAGTGTATGTATACTTCTGACTTTGATGAAAGTGATAAAAAAAAATACATAAAAATTCTCCCTCGCTCGATTCTGACATTTAACAAATGGCAAAAAATATGTTAATATTTATTGATCTAAAACAGAAAAAGTTTACTCTGATTTAATGTATGACAGTAAAGAAATAAAAGTTTATGTAGTGTATGTAAATATCTGGTTTTAACTTTAACAACAGAGCACAGAGTGTGATGAATAGCCTGGAAGGGGGAGCTGGATGTGAGGTCGTGCTCGGCAGCAGCTTTATCTGTGACGGGACGTCCTGACACGGCAAAATGGAGCTTATCGGACACCCATCGGTGACAGCTGTGTGCCGGTGCCTTTGCCCGATTTCTAAAGGAAAGTTGGGGCCATTTTAAAGCTCCCTGGCACTCACTGAAAAGACTCCACGCTGCGATAAGAGGTGAGAAGAGGGGGAAAAGATGCCCGATTTGTTCCGTACGGTACAGGGAGATGTGATAAAAACCCATCCCGTCTTTGTACCACTTTCTTCCGCCTGTCTCTCTTTTTTTCGTCGCCTCTGTTAAAAAAGGCAGACAACTGTTTGGAAAAGGCCTGTTTATGTATCTGCTGAGAGTCAGATAGGGTGCCAGCGGCTCATGTAAACGGGCACACTGACAAGCCTTTGGTGAGCAGGCTTTTAAAGCTTCAACATCACAGTTTGAAAACCGAATATACGGCGCGCTCCAACCCCTCCCGGAGGAGAGCAGAGCAACTTTCTGCTTCAAATGGATTGGAAAGTCAGATTCTTTTATCTCAAATAAGTTGAGTGCATTCCTTGGGCATGTATGAAAGATTGACTTGTATTTTAACTATTTTACCATCTTATTAACGTGTTAATTTGCTTGTTAATTCAAACTTCTTCACAAACACAAATTCTGTGCAGAATATTTAATTAATTCCAGTCGAATGAGGAAAATATCTGAATATATGAAATATCTTTCTTTTATTTAGAGATAGAGTTAGAGCCCTATTAGCACATATCTATATATCTATCTTTATTTATCTGTAGTTCATTATTAGGGCCCGAGCGCCGACAGCGGCGAAGGCCCTATTGAAACTGAAGGAATTATTCTATTATTATTTTCCTGTCAAATGAATTGCCTTTTTGAGGGGTTTAATATATTCAAAAACTCACCAAATTTGGCGGTCGCATCAAGTCTGGTGAAAATTTACGTATTTTAAGGGTTTCGGGAATAGGCGCACAAAAATGGCTCGCTAGCGCCCCCTAGAAAGTTACGAAAATTGAGCCCCTGCAGTGCGTTTAACGTAGACTCACGAAACTTGGTACACATATGTAAAATGTCGAGATGTACAAAAAACGTCATTAGAGCCATACCCTAAACTCAACAGGAAGTCCGCCATTTTGAATTAAATGTTCGAAATTAGTGCGATTTTGGCCATTTCCACGTCGTACTTTAACGAACTCCTCCTAGAGATTTCATCCGATCAACTTCAAACTCGGTCTGTGCCATCTTAAGATGTTAAAGATGAAAAGTTTCGAGGTTTTGATATTTAGAATTATTTGTTTATAATTTATACTGTTTATTGATCCACAGGGGGGAAATTACAATTTACACTCTGTTAGAAATCACTACACACACAGGTCTGAAATACACACACATGCTCAGGACCTGTTCATGCACAAATGGAGAGAGGTCAGAGTGAGTGGTCTGCCAGTGCTGGACCAGCACCCTGAGCGGTTGGGAGGGGGGGGGGGGGATACGGTGCCTTGCTCAAGAGCACCTGGCAGTGCCAGAGGTGAGGTGAACGGGCATCTCTCCAGCTACCAATCCACACTCTGTACTTTGGTCCATACTGGGACTTGAACCAGGTAAGATGCATGTGCAAGTATTTCTTGCAAGTACTTTATACAAGACTGCTTTATACCTTCTGATGATTTATTGATTTTTAAAAACAGCAACAAAACATAACCTTTGATTCTGTTTTCTTAGTCATGTTTTCCCTGCCGGTTGCAGAAGAAACCGAGCCGAGGAGGTGGTTTAAAAGTCGGCTTTGTGGCTCCGTCAACAAAAGAGAAAAAGCAGTCACAACAGCTCCCCGTCACAGAGCAGCAGCTGCCGAGCCCCGCTGGGGCGGCTGTGTTTGTCGACAGTGCGACATGTCGAGCGCTGAACACAAACAGCCTGGCTGGGCGGCTGAGAGCATGTGAAGGGAATGAGAACGCGTGTTAGCAGCAGATTACCAGGAGCTGGGCCGCCTTTCTGTCACGTTCCACACGTCGAGGGTCTCGTGGGTCTCAGCTACACCTTATGCAGTGCTGTAGTCTACGTGAATAACCAGGTATATACAGTATACCCACTAAGAAAGCTCCAGGATTTCCATATATCCACTTAAAAATGCCAAATGACATACTTTCCATTATATTTTTGATATATTTTGCATTGTCAGGTTATATACAGTACAGTATACCTACTACAATACATTAGACTACACCACAGGTGCTCTGCCCGGTGCGTTCCATACAGACACTAGAGGGTGATTTTTGCATTGTGTCTGACGCTGAGAGACACTGACCAAGCATCAGTATTTTACGAGTTGGGAGTGAGAACGGGTTGGTTAGCTCTAATAGAAAGATTCAGAGACAATGACAAGAAGCAAAGTATCTGTGAGCACTGTTGCTCTCGCTGTCAAAAGACATGAGACAATGTGGTTGCACTCTGATCGATGCCAGCCTGGCAGACTTACTGTAGATCAGCTACTGTATAGACTGAGAAAGGACACGGATTTCTGGATCTCTGGGCTGATGGAAAGTGCATCAGACATCAACACAGGGCTGACGAGAGCCGCCATAAGAGCGAGTGCAGGACTGAGGAGCTTGTTTGTGCTTAAAAACATATAGAAGTGGACTGAAAACAGGAAGTGGGGCAAATGCATTTCATTCTTTTATCCTGTGGACACAATATGCAGATAATGGAGAGCCCTCTGGTTGGATATTTTGCATTGAATGGGATACATACATTTGGAGTCACATGTTGTTTATTTACTCAGTCCATTCATAGAAGCAAAGCTAACAGTAATTGTGAATAGTGGCTGAATATATTCAAGTAAAAGGGATTTAGGGACTAGTTGATACAGCTGGTTATACCACAGAAGAATGACGAAATGTGGAGTTTAATCCCGGGAAATCTGTATTCAGGCGTAAACCAAATAGGTATCACTACAGTAACACGTTAGCCCTTCTTGTCCTCTCATGTGGATGTAACCTTCAGCAGCGCAATTGTAACTTCCTTTTGGCCACCAGATTTATCTATTGAAGGCTCGGCCATCTACACAAAGTAAGGCAAACCGCACAATGTATGTTTAGCTGACAAAAAGTGAAAAAACCTGTTTCCTGTTTCCTGGGTGAAAGTCTTGTGTTTTCTCCTTAACTTCTTCCAGGACATGAACACCTGTTTCCTGGGTGAAAGTCTTGTGTTTTCTCCTTAACTTCTTCAGGACATGAACACCTGTTTCCTGGGTGAAAGTCTTGTGTTTTCTCCTTAACTTCTTCAGGACATGAACACCTGTTTCCTGGGTGAAAGTCTTGTGTTTTCTCCTTAACTTCTTCCAGGACATGAACACCTGTTTCCTGGGTGAAAGTCTTGTGTTTTCTCCTTAACTTCTTCCAGGACATGAACACCTGTTTCCTGGGTGAAAGTCTTGTGTTTTCCCCTTAACTTCTTCCAGGACATGAACACCTGTTTCCTGGGTGAAAGTCTTGTGTTTTCCCCTTAACTTCTTCCGGGACATGAACACCTGTTTCCTGGGTGAAAGTCTTGTGTTTTCTCCTTAACTTCTTCAGGACATGAACACCTGTTTCCTGGGTGAAAGTCTTGTGTTTTCTCCTTAACTTCTTCAGGACATGATATGTATGAATAATTCATGAGAACAGCCTGTATGAATACTGCATGAAATAACAGTCTGTACTTTGTAAGGGCTCCTGCAGTACTTACTCAAATTAAACAGAAAAAAGTGTGAGATTTGAGCTATGTGTATGAATGCCTGTTCAAAAACAACCATTGTGTTTTACAGAAAGCAAACTTTGAACGTGACAATTAATCCACTGAGCTGTGGTTTTAAAGTAACCGGAGCTGAAACAAAAGTCTCCAATTTGCAAATGCAATTAATACGTAATCACTTCAGTTGTTAAACGCTACAGAAGCTGCAGCTTTCACCAGCAGCCGAACAAGAAGCCTAATGAGGAATACGAGTAGTTTTTTTGGAGGAAATTGAGCTGCAGCTGCCTCAACACCGACTGACTATTCTTCGCGTGGAGTGGGAAACGAGCGCTGAGAGGCTTAGCATGTCATCGTTCAACAAGTTAAGGGTTAGCTGTAAGAAAACCGCAGGTTTTAATGAAAAGCACAGAGTCTGGAGCGGCAGTTTTTTTGGAGTCAGAGGACTCAGGCTCAGCGTAAGGATGTTGCTGGGCGGAAACAGCGACAGAGATGTGTTATTATGTGCTGTTAGGATCCTCATTAGCTGACCTCTCGGTGACTGCTACCCCATGAAGTCAAAAGAAACACACCTGGCTTTGTTAAGGGGATGGAGGGAAAGTGCTTCCAACAGGAGGACACAACTGTCATCCCTAATGAGCTTGGGCTAAAAGGAAATTCACTTTCCCTTTTAGCTTTTAGCTGTTCTCCTTTTAATTACCTTCTTTTCTGTGATGGCCCTGCCCCCGGTATCAGCCATAACTGCAGCAGATAACTTCTAAAATACCATTAAAATACAACTCGGCTTGTATAAGTAAATCCCCTGCTACCCTTTGCCTGCCTGGCTGGATACGCTAACACATGGCTTCTCTGGTTTGGGTGTGTAATCTGTGTGCTGAGCTCTGCTGCCGGACGGCATCACAGCCTCGCTGAGAAACAGCGCTGTACGGCTGTGTGCACTCCTGAGTAACAAGATGGATGGATTATGACAAAGCAGAGAGAGTGTGGAGGGAAATGTGTGTGTGTGCGTGTGTGTGTGTGTGAAAAGAGAGGCAGAGTGGGCGAGCAAGAGAGAATAACAGTGTGAGCCACAGAGTGGGCGGGTGAGGCTAAAACAGAGAGAGAGAATTAGAGAGAGAGAGAGAGAAAGAGAGAAAGAGAGGAGGAAATGAGGAGTGAGACAGAGATGGATGTCTGAAGCTTTCTGCCCGAAAAATATGAAGAAACAACAGAGAGAAAAAACATAAGAGAGAAAGTAAGAGATGGGAAAATTTTTCAAGAGGGTCTTGTTATGTAGAAACTGTGTGTGTGTGTGTGTGTGTGTGTGTGTGTGTGTGTGTGTGTGTGTGTGTGTGTGTGTGTGTGTGTGTCTGTCTGTGTGTGTGTGTGTGTGGTTGTGTGTGTGTGTTGTAGGCTGTGAACCGTGCAGTCTAAAACAATCTCTCTCTCTCTCTCTCTCTCTCACAAATTGTGAGTGAACCTGTGTTTCCATCGACTGCTGTTGCTATATGAAGAAGATGAGAATAGAATATGTGTTTATATTGTGTGCAAGGATTGATTGACAACCGCACAATAACTCCGTTCCAACACACACGAGCTCTCGGTGCTGCTTCTCAACACAGCTAATGCTATTTTCATGAATGGATTCACCTTTTTTTGGTCCATATTTCTTTATATTTCTCTGTATACATTATTATTTTCTGAAATGTTGAGATGGAGCGGAGGTAGAGAGTGCAGCAGCTCAAATTAAATCACCGGAGGAAAAAGTGGAAGCAGGAGGCAGCAGCATGTGTTCATCTGTTTCATTCAAACTTTATCACATATCCAAAATATAGCCACATGCACAACAAACACGCACATATGTGCCGGTGCCTGTGTCTCTATGCAGCCTGTTCTCATCAACCACTCGTTCAAAAAGCTATGAAAAGTTAAGACTTCAGATACAGTACAGTATTAGGGGACCACTAAGGTCTATATAAAAGAGACTTCAGATACAGTATTAGGGGACCACTAAGGTCTATATAAAAGAGACTTCAGATACAGTATTAGGGGACCACTAAGGTCTATATAAAAGAGACTTCAGATACAGTATTAGGGGACCACTGAGGTCTATATAAAAGAGACTTCAGATACAGTATTAGGGGACCACTAAGGTCTATATAAAAGAGACTTCAGATACAGTATTAGGGGACCACTAAGGTCTATATAAAAGAGACTTTAGATACAGTATTAGGGGATGACTAAGGCCTATATAAAAGTATCCAAAAAGCACCATGTCATGGGACCTTTAATCCAAACCACAATCTTTTCTTTGGTGTGCATACATTTCTGTACGTTCATGAGAATGCGTTGCTCAATGAGTCAGCACTTTCCTCGCTGCAGACGAAGATACCTACTGTAAACAGTAATGTGTAATCCACAGTAATTCACCACAAATTACATTACTATAACCACATTAACATATTTTATATATTTGTCACGTTATTTGAGAAACACGGACAAAACTTCGTGGCAATATAACATAATGCAATTGATTGAGCCTTCATTGTGAAAATAATTTAAAAAGCCACTTTGCATATTCAATTTGCAAAGCACATTTATGATGCAAATGAGAACAGATGAGGCTTTTTTTTGAGTTTTTACAGACTGGAATGGAACAGATTCTGCATGACAAAATTGTAGATGAAATTGCCAAATGCAAAATGCATTTTCATTTAAATAAAGCACGTGTCAAACTCAAAAGGCCTGCGCTCCGAATCAGACCCTTTGCAGATCGATTTATGTTCACAATAACTTTTGGCCCACCTAGTCAAAAAACACGGGAAGGTGTTTTTCAAACTGCACTTACACTCAAAGCAGAATTTTAGCAGATTTATCGACTCTGAGACTCACAAATTCCCCCAGAAGCAGCAGATAGTTTTCATATTCAGGCGGTGAAACAAGTTGTTGTAAAAAATTGATTGATTTGCTAAAATCTGCGAAGGCTAAGGAACTTTTTTGGGCTGGCTATTGTAGGGCTTTATGTCGACAAAATGCGACAAAAATGTCAGAAAATGCGACAAATATGACAAAAAAAGAGCCAATTAAAGAAATGACAAAAACGTCTGAGACAGCAATTAAAAAGTCACAAAAAAAAACAAAAAACAGCAATGACGAAAAAAAGCTACATAGACGTCACAAAATGCGACATGCCGTAATACAATCAAAGATATTTGACTTTTTCAATGAATCAAAAGCCAGTCAGTGAGCTCACCATGTCTGGCCATTGATGGGAGTCTCTTTTTCAAATGTGTGGCGCTAAGCAGTGGTCATGTCTGTCCATCAGCGGTGTAGTCTACATAGCATACCCACTAAGAAAGCTCCAGGATTTCCATATACCTACTTAAAAACACTCAATGACAAGCAACAACATACTTTCCGTTATATATATTTTACCATCTGTATTTCCAATATAATTTTTTTTTTTATCTTTGCATAGGCTAAATAAAGGTATAAAATAGCAAAGAAATTGCCGGTGCAACACTGATGTCTTTTGTACTTGATGGCTTTATTTCTTAAGGTGCAGCTGTTATGCACCTTAAAAAATAAAACCATCATGTAAGAAGACATCTGTGTTGCACCGGCAATGTTTTGCTATTTTTTACTGTTGTGTCCTGCCTTGGTTGCACCGGATTGTTGTGGTCTGCAGAAGCGCAGGGAATTTTCCATTTAAAATTGCTGCATAAAAGTGTATCCGAATGCATGAAATGAAGTCTTTGACCCTCAAAATTTCCCTGATGGAGGACACCCAGACCCAATATAATATAAACATCCCCCCCAATGTCCAATTCTGGCCCATATAAACTCATATACAGTACAGTATACCCACTGCAATACATTAGACTATACCACTGGGACTTGAAAATGACATTGACGCTCCTGGAATAAAGAGACCAAAAAAAACATTTCCACAGGCCTTTGCTTTTCCTTGCGCTGCCTCGTCATCCCTGGCCCAGTTCCCACAATCCTCTCTGGTTTCCAGTCTGTGCTGGTTTCATACCGCGGCGTGTTTACAGTCCACGCACCGAGAGATGATCCGATACGCTCGCTGTACTCGGCTCGCCCGGAGCGCCGACATCAGATTAGCCCTGTCAGACGGCTGCTTTATCAGCCGCACTGTCCGCCCGCCAAACAAATGACAACAGCCCTACATGCCTTCTCCCCCCCCCCACACCCACCACTGTCACCCCTCCCTCTGAGACAAACGACATGTCAGCCCATCTCCCATCCATCCTTCATCCATCTCATATTGCTGCCAAGGGAAAGATAGTCACACCAAATGCCCTTACAACGCCCGCCAGAGCTGCGAGCACGGAGCATCCAGGGCCTCGCCTCGGCAGCTTTTTGGCAGCGAGGATGTTTACTTTGTAGGACGATAAGTCCTGCTGTTATTGGCCGGATGAACACACTACTACGTTTAAAGAGGTAAGTAACTGTACCTGTGAAAAATGTTTACATATTTGTCTTATTGTCAATTTTTCTTTGTTTAAACCGCAAGTTATTGCTAACATTAGCTAAGGTCTGACACACACATACAGACATAGAGATACACACACAGATACACACACACACACACACACACACACACACACACACACACACACACATACACACATAGATACACACACACACACACACACACACACACACACACACAGACACAGACATACACACACAGATACACACACACACACACACACACACACACACACACACACACACAGACACAGACACAGGGACAGACACACACACACACTCACACTCAGACACACACACACTCTCACAGACACAGATACAGACACAGAGAAACACACACACACACACACATAGAGACAGACACACACAAACACTCTCACAGACACAGATACAGACACAGAGAAACACACACACACACACACACACACACACACACACACACACACACACACATAGAGACAGACACACACAAACACTCTCACACACAGACACAGGGACAGACACACACACACACACTCAGACACACACACACAGACACACTCACACTCAGACACAGACACAGACAAACACACACACACACACAGACTGACACAGACACACACACACACACACACACACACACACACACACACACACACACACACACACACAGTAATTGCTAACATTAGCAAAGGTCTTTAAGCGTTTGACTGGTAACTATTGATTTTGTTTAGATATGTCAAATTGTAATTATAGAAGTGATTATTGGTCAGACTATATGACTCGTAAGGTGCATAGCTGTCGGTGCTAAAGACAAGTCACCTTTTTATGCAAATCTAATGCAACTAGAGCTGTAACTGCACAATTATTTGTCTGAAATAATTGCAAATTAACAAAATAATTGTCTCTTGCAGTCAATTTAAAAAATATATATATTTATTTAAGTGTTGAATGAATCCCAGGATCCATCTTTTGGTTATATATCACTGTCATGTGACCCAGATAATGTAATAACACAAATACACAGCCTATGAAGTAAACTATGCCTCTCTCACTGTTTCCCCTCCCTCGTCAATGGTGTTGCTATGAACGTGTACAGGGTCAAATGACAACAACTAACAGTTGAAACACCTAAAAGTTCTGTTGTTGACAGGCTCAGATTAATCTAATAATAATTAAAGTGTCTGACAACATCATGGGATGGATCCCTACAGAGATAGACCTTGAAAACCTCTTTAAGACCTTTCAGTTTAACCAGAAACAGCTCTGAAGTTGTTAGCGCTAAACCCACCAGACTCCATTTAAAAAAACAGGACTTTTAGCGTGTATAGAGCCAGCAAATTTCCACATGTAAATCAGTAAACCATGTGTTTATTTCAATGAAAACTAGAGTTGTGATGGTTGGAAAAGTGGGAAGACGACGCAAAACAGCTTTTAATAGTTTAAATTTGTTTCTGTCTACTTTGAATGAAGTGTATTTTACAATGCTAAATTTTAGTTATTATTTTAGTTTATTTACATGGAGTCTGGTGGGTTTAGCGAACTTAATTTCGCGGATGTTTTTATGTTTATAAAAAGGATCTTACTCTTTCACAGAAATGTCAACCTCCTTAGAAATCCTTTCCATAATGTTGTCAGACACTTAGAATATTAATCTGAGTCTTTCAGCAGCAAAACAAGCACTTTTATGAAGGTAAATACAAGCTGGACGATCACTATTAACTCACATTGTAGCTCGTTTCTCTGCTGACTGCAGAGATCTCACTTAATAGTGGACCAATGTCAAATTTTGTTGTGCCCATCAGTCACTTAGACACAAAAACACATACATAGGGTCCAGGAAGTGTTGTGCATGTTAGCAATTAATTGCGGTTAAACAAAGAAACCACCATTACGTTAGGCATTTGACAATTAGAGAATTATGTAATAATTATTGCAGACCTAAATGCAACCACAATAAAGTAATCTGAATGCAAATAAATACGTGTGAGCACCAGTGGTTTGTGTGCTTCTGTAAATCACTTTTTCTGCTTTTTTTTTTGATCGACAACATTTTAGAATAAAATCCTTTGTGAAAAAACGTCAAACGCTGAGCGTATCTCGCCTGACTGAAAGCCACTTTCTGAGGCCAGAGGTGCTTGTCTCCGATGCTGATCTCCAATCAGCGCTAATGCTTGTCAAGTATCCTCAACATCCACCCACTTCCAGGCAATTAAAGAGCAGCCAGAGCATTCACAATAAGGGCCCCAATTATAGCAGAGAGGGGCTGTGGGTGAGATCAATTATGATGATGATGACAGCCTGCATTTCTTTTGCAAAATCTCACTCTTTCTGCCCTCTCCGCCCTCACCATGACACCCTTTTTCTAAAGTGCCATTCACTTTTTCTGACGCATTTTTTTAATTCATGGCCAATAAACCTAATTTAAATGACATTATACCTAATTTTTGTGTTAAAAAAAAAGCAGAAATTATGAATTATTTTGACTAAAAGCTAAGATCAGACGATGTTGAGTGAATCACAGACTGGTTTATGTCAAAGTTTGGTCAGGATGCTATAAGAAGAAGAAGAAGAAGAAGAAGAAGATTTATGTATTTATATTAGGACAATGCACATTAATCAACATTTCAAGGTCAAGGTCAAGGTAAACTTTATTATCCCACAAGGGGAAATTCAAAGTTTACCTTGACCTTGACCTTGAAATGTTGATTAATGTGCATTGTCCTAATATAAATACATAAATCTTCTTCTTCTGTAAATGCGCCAGTGTTAGCCAGTCAGCTAATTTTCAACTGTAGTCCTAGTTGCATAAAGTGCTATAAGATGCTATAACATTGAATAAAAACACCCAAAATGCAATGAAAGTTATCATTAATTTTACCTGAAAAGAATATTGTATGGGTATATAAAAGCCTCCATACAGCACCATGTCAGTATTAGGGGACCACAAAGGCCTATATAAAAGAGACTTCAGATACAGTATTAGGGACCACTAAGGTCTATATAAAAGAGACTTCAGATACAGTATTAGGGGACCACTAAGGTCTATATAAAAGAGACTTCAGATACAGTATTAGGGGACCACTAAGGTCTATATAAAAGAGACTTCAGATACAGTATTAGGGACCACTAAGGTCTATATAAAAGAGACTTCAGATACAGTATTAGGGGACCACTAAGGTCTATATAAAAGAGACTTCAGATACAGTATTAGGGGACCACTAAGGCCTATATAAAAGAGACTTCAGATACAGTATTAGGGGACCACAAAGGCCTATATAAAAGAGACTTCAGATACAGTATTAGGGGACCACTAAGGCCTATATAAAAGAGACTTCAGATACAGTATTAGGGGACCACTAAGGTCTATATAAAAGAGACTTCAGATACAGTATTAGGGGACCACTAAGGCCTATATAAAAGAGACTTCAGATACAGTATTAGGGGACCACTAAGGTCTATATAAAAGAGACTTCAGATACAGTATTAAGGGACCACTAAGGTCTATATAAAAGAGACTTCAGATACAGTATTAGGGGACCACTAAGGTCTATATAAAAGAGACTTCAGATACAGTATTAGGGACCACTAAGGTCTATATAAAAGAGACTTCAGATACAGTATTAGGGGACCACTAAGGTCTATATAAAAGAGACTTCAGATACAGTATTAGGGGACCACTAAGGTCTATATAAAAGAGACTTCAGATACAGTATTAGGGACCACTAAGGTCTATATAAAAGAGACTTCAGATACAGTATTAGGGGACCACTAAGGTCTATATAAAAGAGACTTCAGATACAGTATTAGGGGACCACTAAGGTCTATATAAAAGAGACTTCAGATACAGTATTAGGGGACCACTAAGGTCTATATAAAAGAGACTTCAGATACAGTATTAGGGGACCACTAAGGTCTATATAAAAGAGACTTCAGATACAGTATTAGGGGACCACTAAGGCCTATATAAAAGCCTCCAAACAGCTCCATGTCATGGGACCTTTAAGATGCTTAGCAAAGAACGCCTGCGGGCACTGTGGTTCGACAGCAGAGAGAGTAAAGATGTGGGAGAGGGAACTTAAAGTAGTAAAACAGTACACAACACAATGAAAACTACCAGGGGCTAAAGAAACCCCCACATACTTCTGCTCTCACGTGACAACCCCCTGACTTCCACGTTGAAACTGTGGTGAAGGATCACACAGACCGAAGAAATTCTACGTTTCTGATAGTAGCTCAGGCTTTACCTGCCTCTGGAACATATTACAACCTGTCAACCAGTGGTGTAGTCTGCATGAATAACCAGGTATACACAGTATACCCCACTAAGAAAGCTCCAGGATTTCCATATATCCTTTTAAAAATGCCCAATGACACGCAACAGCATACTTTCCATTATATTTTTGATATATTTAGAATTTTGTCATCTGTGTTTTTCTTCTTCATACGCTACATAAAGGTATTTTCACCGTAAATTGGTGCATTCTGACCAATATACAGTACAGTTTACCCACTAAATTACATTACACTACACCACTGCTGTCGACTTTTTCTCCTGTCCCTGAATGCAAAAATTTTTGTTGCAAAAATGCATCACTTTTTTTTTCTCTTTTTCATCAAACACCAGTTTTTGCAAGTTTCCGCAATTTCATCGCATAAAATTGCATAATTATCCCGCATATTCCATCACATTTTTTAAGAAAACGTGCTGCATAATCAAGGATTTTTGCGTGCAACAATCACAAAAAAACTCGCATTTTTCTGGAAGGACTGAGAAGTAATGAAAAGCAGCCTTCATTTTTAAGTACATGTTAAGAGTAAAGTATTGGTTTTCATGGATTTAGTGACAGATGTTTGAACCACATCCTATATAAAATACCTGTAAACTCCACCGTTACCACTTAATATAGGTCCCTCCTCTGCTGAGGCATCACTTGTGATTATTTAGAAAGCTTCTCTCGCTGTGGAGCTGCGGATCTCGTGTCTTCTCGTCTCATTTTACTTTACCACTTAAAGGGATACTCCACCGTTTGTTGAAATAGTTCTTATCAAGGTCTACCCTGGCTGTAGATAGGTGGGCCAACGCATTTTTTGTCTCAGTGCAAGTAATTAGGTTGTTTTTTTTGTCGGCTCACTTTTACTCAAAACATTCTAACAACAGCAACATAGGATTCCATTCACTACGCTAAGCTAACTAGCGTTGGTCCCCCTATCTACAGCTATAGGGGACACCGTGATAAGCCCTATTTCTAGGGCTATTAAATGCCCCTTCAATTGTTATATTCAAAGCCAGGCTCAAAACTCTGCATTTTAATTGTCTTATCCTGCTATGTTTGAAATTAAGTGTTTGTCTGTCGATGTCCTTTTTAGCCTAAATCACTGATTTGTACGTGTATTTTATTTTTATTCGTATTTTATTGCCCTGTGGCTAATGCAATTTGTACAGCACTTTGGTCAACGCGAGCTGTTTTTAAATGTGCTATAGAAATAAACTTTACTTACTTACTTACTTACTTAACAAACGGTGGCGTATCCCTTTAATATAGGTCCCTCCTCTGCTGAGACATCACTTGTGATTATTTAGAAAGCTTCTCTCGCTGTCAAGCTGCAGATCTTGTGTCTTCTCGTCTCATTTTCTCCGTTCAAATCGACCACACAACTGGCATGTTTTTTGTATCTGTTTTTCCCTCATAGCATCCTGGATCCATGAAATAACTGGCCTTTAAAAATGAACATCTGCCTGCCTCTATGGGAATTTAACATAGGGGTGTACTTACTTACTTATGCCCCCTGTATTTTAAGGAAGAACATTTATTTATTTATTATACATTATTCATTCACAAAGAAAATTGGTGTGCTTAAAGGTTGAATTTTTCCTAATTTTTTTACTTAAGGCATTAAGATCAATTTCCAAAAGATGATTTGTTTTTTAATTCCTCCTTTTAGTCAACTTTAGCATGGGTGTGTAAACTTATGAGCACCACCGTATCTGATTCTCCGGCTCTCTGAAAGAAAAACTTTGGCATTTCACTGCCACTGTTCAACTTGTGATCCCGGCAAGACTTCATATCAAGTTATAGACAAGAACAGAGGGACTGAAATCTATTTACATTGACATTTGGGAAGGGTATGTGATGATGTGGGGGGGCTATTTTAGCTTCAGAGCTCGTGTCTTCTTGTGTCATTTTCTCCTTTCAAATCGACCACACAACTGGCATGTTTTTTCATTTTTCCACCTGTTTTTTTTTTTTTAAATGTGTCTGTCTTTCGAGGCTGAGATGCTTTTTTCTTTGGGTCTTTTTGCTTCTTTTGTTTCCCCCTGTTTCGTCCCCTATTCTCTTCCTCCTCCTCCTCCTACCTCTCCCTCTCTTCATTAGCGATGCCGTCCTTCTCAGCTGAGGCCCACAAGGACTAACTTGATGGGAGACAAATCCCGGTGATTAACAATGATTAAGAAACACGCTGGAAGAAATACGATGGAAGCCGCGTGGGACTGGCAACCTTGTCTTTAACGGCTCTCTAATCCGAAGACTTTACAGGCCCGACAGATGGCTTTCCAAGGACGGATTCATCTCTTGTGTTTCTGGGAACCATACCCTAACTGTACCGACTCTCCTCTCACGTTAACTGTTAGCGTAAAAAGGTCAAACTGAAAGTGGCTCCCGGGCTGAGAGAAAAAAGGCTCCTTTCTTTCTTCTTTGTTCAACCTTTCAGTAGTTTAACCTTTGCTTTAGAAAGCAAGTCAACATGCATATGTAACACTCGAAAAAGCTTAAAGAAAAAACTACAATCATTAGATGTGAGACAAGAAATTTAGTTGCATTCACTGGGCTTAAAGTATTCATTCCAGCAGTCTTAACAAGTCTTACAAAGCCCTTGACTTTGAGTGTTTCATTCAATTTGATAGCATTTGAAAAATAACCAATAAAACAACAACAAAAATGTCAAAAAAAAGCTTCAAAATTTGTAAAAAATAAATGAAATAAAAAAAAAAATCTACAAAAAAAATCTAAAAAAAGTGACAAAAAAATGTGTCAAATGTGGACAGATCTTTGAAGAATTATACTGTTGATGTGACACAAAGGACATTTTAAATGCACTGGTCACCAATCACTAACCATTTGTGAGTGTGTGTATGCGTGTGTGCATGTGCGTGCGTGTGCGTGTGTGTCACGTATATGGAGAGACAGGTTGAGAAAGTGGCTGTGTTTATTGAGGTAATTTTCAATTTGCTGTTGGAGGGTTTTTGCCTCGAGTGCATGCAACTCACTCGCACGCACACACACACACACACACACACACACACAGACAGAGACACACACACACAGACAGACAGACAGACAGACAGACAGACAGACACACACACACACACACACACACACACACACACACACACAGTAGGTGTCACTCAGTACTGCTCAGTGGTCTGATAGGTTCCCATCAGTCAATCTGTCTCCACGGCTACCGAGAGCTTTGTCCCGCCTCGCAATCTAAACTTCTCTCCTCCAGAGATATTTAATCTCTCTCTTTCTCTGATATCATAAAAAAAAGTTAGAGAGAAGAGTACGTGAAAGGGGAATGAAAGAAAGGAGAAAGAGGTAAGGGAGAGAGAAGAGGACAAAAGGAAGGTATAGGAAATGAGGAAGGGATTTAAAAGCAGCTATAGGGAGGAAGGAGGGGAAGAGAGAGAACAAGCTGTGGGGACGACAAGAGGGAAATAAGTTAAGTTAGAGCGGAAAGACCGAAGGGAACGAGAGGGAGGAAAGTAAGTAATCACACTCAGGGAAAGAGGGAGGGAGGGAGGAAAGTAAGTAATCACACACAGGGAAAGGACACAGATGGAAAAGCAGATGAAGGGAAAGACAGGAGGGAATAAGAGAGAGGAGAGAGAAAGAAAATGAGGAAAAGGAAGCAGGAAAAAAGTGTTTGGAGGGAGGAAAAGAGGGAGGGAAGGGAAAGAGGGAGGCAGAGAGGGAGGTATGTAGGGAAAAAGGAAGGGAGGGAGGGAAAGAGGGAGGTAGAGAGGGAGGTAGGGAAAGAGGGAAGGAGGGAGGGAGGGAAAGAGGGAGGGAGAGAGGGAGGTAGGGAAAGAGGGAGGGATGGAGGGAAAGAGGGAGGGAGGGATGGAGGGAAGAAAAGAGGGAGAGGGAGAGGGAGAGAGAAAGGGAGGGATGGAAGGAGAGAGGGAGGGAGGGAGGGAGAGAGGGAGGTAGGGAAAAAGGGAGAGATGGAGGTGAGGAATAAAACATGGAGGAGAGGAAGAGAAGTGTAGATAAGGGAGGTAGGTAGGGAAAAAGGAAGGGAGGGAGGGAAAGAGGGAGGTAGAGAGGGAGGTAGGGAAAGAGGGAAGGAGGGAGGGAGGGAAAGAGGGAGGGAGAGAGGTAGGTAGGGAAAGAGGGAGGGATGGAGGGAAAGAGGGAGGGAGGGATGGAGGGAAGAAAAGAGGGAGAGGGAGAGAGAAAGGGAGGGATGGAGGGAGAGAGGGAGGGAGGGAGGGAGAGAGGGAGGTAGGGAAAAAGGGAGAGATGGAGGTGAGGAATAAAACATGGAGGAGAGGAAGAGAAGTGTAGATAAGGTGGATAAAAGGGAAGAAAGGAAGGAAGGAGGAGGCCAAAATCAATGATGATGACAAATTAACACAGTCGCACACAAACACACAACGCAACATGGCAGCTTCAGGTGTGAAGAACACGACTGTGTGTGTGTGAGTGTGTGTGTGTGTGTCTGCTAATTGTCCTACTTGGATTCACACATCCTGGATAATGATTCACAGCCGACTGTGATTCATGCAGAGACACCAACAGAGACAGAATCAGAGTCCCTGTCAGGCTGTAATGATCGTTACAAACACACACATTGGTGGGCTTAATGCCTGATAACTTTTCGGGGCGAAACATGTTCATGTCCTGGAAGAAGTTAAGGAGAAAACACAAGACTTTCACCCAGGAAACAGGTGTTAATGTCCTGAAGAAGTTAAGGAGAAAACACAAGACTTTCACCCAGGAAACAGATGTTCATGTCCTGGAAGAAGTTAAGGAGAAAACACAAGACTTTCACCCAGGAAACAGATGTTCATGTCCTGGAAGAAGTTAAGGAGAAAACACAAGACTTTCACCCAGGAAACAGATGTTCATGTCCTGGAAGTAGTTAAGGAGAAAACACAAGACTTTCACCCAGGAAACAGGTCTTCATGTCCTGAAGAAGTTAAGGAGAAAACACAAGACTTTCACCCAGGAATCAAGTGTTCATGTCCTGGAAGTAGTTAAGGAGAAAACACAAGACTTTCACCCAGGAAACAGGTCTTCATGTCCTGAAGAAGTTAAGGAGAAAACACAAGACTTTCACCCAGGAATCAAGTGTTCATGTCCTGGAAGAAGTTAAGGAGAAAACACAAGACTTTCACCCAGGAATCAGGTGTTCATGTCCTGGAAGAAGTTAAGGAGAAAACACAAGACTTTCACCCAGGAAACAGATGTTCATGTCCTGGAAGAAGTTAAGGAGAAAACACAAAACTTTCACCCAGGAAACAGATGTTCATGTCCTGGAAGAAGTTAAGGAGAAAACACAAGACTTTCACCCAGGAATCAGGTGTTCATGTCCTGGAAGAAGTTAAGGAGAAAACACAAGACTTTCACCCAGGAAACAGATGTTCATGTCCTGGAAGAAGTTAAGGAGAAAACACAAGACTTTCACCCAGGAATCAAGTGTTCATGTCCTGGAAGTAGTTAAGGAGAAAACACAAGACTTTCACCCAGGAAACAGGTGTTCATGTCCTGAAGAAGTTAAGGAGAAAACACAAGACTTTCACCCAGGAATCAAGTGTTCATGTCCTGGAAGAAGTTAAGGAGAAAACACAAGACTTTCACCCAGGAATCAGGTGTTCATGTCCTGGAAGAAGTTAAGGAGAAAACACAAGACTTTCACCCAGGAAACAGATGTTCATGTCCTGGAAGAAGTTAAGGAGAAAACACAAAACTTTCACCCAGGAAACAGATGTTCATGTCCTGGAAGAAGTTAAGGAGAAAACACAAGACTTTCACCCAGGAATCAGGTGTTCATGTCCTGGAAGAAGTTAAGGAGAAAACACAAGACTTTCACCCAGGAAACAGATGTTCATGTCCTGGAAGAAGTTAAGGAGAAAACACAAGACTTTCACCCAGGAAACAGGTCTTCATGTCCTGAAGAAGTTAAGGAGAAAACACAAGACTTTCACCCAGGAATCAAGTGTTCATGTCCTGGAAGAAGTTAAGGAGAAAACACAAGACTTTCACCCAGGAAACAGGTGTTCATGTCCTGAAGAAGTTAAGGAGAAAACACAAGACTTTCACCCAGGAAACAGATGTTCATGTCCTGGAAGAAGTTAAGGAGAAAACACAAGACTTTCACCCAGGAAACAGGTCTTCATGTCCTGAAGAAGTTAAGGAGAAAACACAAGACTTTCACCTAGGAATCAAGTGTTCATGTCCTGGAAGAAGTTAAGGAGAAAACACAAGACTTTCACCCAGGAAACAGGTGTTCATGTCCTGAAGAAGTTAAGGAGAAAACACAAGACTTTCACCCAGGAAACAGGTCTTCATGTCCTGGAAGAAGTTAAGGAGAAAACACAAGACTTTCACCCAGGAATCAAGTGTTCATGTCCTGGAAGAAGTTATGGAGAAAACACAAGACTTTCACCCAGGAAACAGGTGTTCATGTCCTGAAGAAGATAAGTTAAGGCCCTGATTGGTGCATCTGAACAGGGAGCTGTGGATTTTTGCAAATCACACTCCAGGCTGTAGGTGGAGCCAGAGGAGCTGGATTTTTTTTTAAATGACCTGCTTCATGTAGTTCTACTGGAACATAGGGTCAGTTTCAGCAAATATGACAGAAAGTTAGTTTTATAAGGCTTACCTACTGCACCTTAAACGAATGAAATCTGAAGCTGAACTATAAATCAAAACCTTCGCTGTGGGTCAACCGTATTTAACATCAGCTCACAGTTAGCAAGTTGAACTGCATCCAGTTTCACAGATATCAACCCAAGTCTTTGGGATGAAGAGAAGACCGACTGATTAACTGATTGAAACACATAACTCTGTACAGTTACAGGATAACTCACAGTGTTTTTGGGGTCATTGTGTTTATAATCTGATTACCTCACGCTCAGCTGGGTGGAAAGATGACTTCTGATTGAAGAATTAAAGCTACCAGACGTGGGCGTAATTCAGCCAAAAAAAGCCTTGACGGAAACAATTCTGCAGCCAGGCCGAGTGTGAACAGAAAGTACCGACACGTTCTGGCAGGAAGATTCATAGCCAGCGTGTTATGTTATCATTGCTATGTGTGTATCTGTGTGTGTATGTGTGTGTGTTAACATTTGTCAGAGCTTTTAACACATTTCTGACTTTACTGAAGAGTGCAATTTCCATTCAGCTCAGTCTCACACTTCAACGCTGTCATGTCCTGGTGCTAATGAATGTCTCTCTCACACACACACACACACACACACACACACACACACACACACACACACACACACACACACACACACCAGTCTTTTAGAGACCTTGGCAGTCAAACATGGCCATTAACACCCGCTGACAGGCACACCTTTAATTTGTGTTTAATTGGCAAATGTTAGCATGCTAACACGCTAAACTAAGATGGTAAACATGATACACACCGTGCTAAAATCAGCATGTTAGCTTTTAGCTCTACAGTACAGCCTCACAGAGCTGTTACTCTTAGTCTTCAACCGTCACCTTTCCTTTCTTTATAACAGGCAGAAAAATAGTGACCGATGACCATTTCCTCTGCACACAGAAGTAGAGTTCATAACACACAGCTACACACTGTCAGCTCTCCAATAAGAGGCTTCCTGCTGTGCCTGTAGCCCCTGACTTATGCCTATAGTTCCCCCTCTCTGCTGACACACAGGTCAGTGCACAAGAGGCTGTTGAACCCTCCACCCCCTGCTGGTATTACAAAGACCCTTTCTATACGTACGTGGTTATTTTTACAACATTTTCTGGATACTGATTGGCTAACGTGGGCTCGAGCTTCTCGTTAAACCTCCACCTACATGTTTGGTGTGCTTTTGACTGCATTGAATTTTCTGAAAACTTACAGCTGTGCACGATGTTATTTTTGAAAACGGAGAGGTGGAAATGTCCGTTTATGAAAATAGCCGGCCACGTGTAAAATTTTAACAAACACAAGGTTTCCAAAGTGCTGCACAAAAGATAAAACAACGCTGCATTACGCTTACTTTTTCTGGCTAAACTCCACTACCATCCACGGCCCCTGAAAGGACCATCATCTGGCGGTGCCTGTAGCCGGCTCGCAGTCACCTATTGGCGGCTAAACAACCGCCACTGGTAGGCGGCATCCCGGAGCTCTGTAGCCGGCTAGCAGTCACCTATTGGCGGCTAAACAACCGCCACTGGTAGGCGGCATCCCGGAGCTCTGTATCCGGCTAGCAGTCACCTATTGGCGGCTAAACAACCGCCACTGGTAGGCGGCATCCCGGAGCTCTGTAGCCAGATTGCAGTCACGTATTGGCGGCTAAACAACCGCCGCTGGTAGCCGGTGTCCCGGAGCTCTGTAGCGGCTAAATACAACCAGCAACTGCTGCTCAGATTTGATCGTCCCTCACACTATAGACTGTTTGTGTTACAGCACTTTACTTAGTTTAAAATACTTCTATTTTAGGTATATCTTGGTGTATTGGTGAAGTAGCATTGATCACTTTGAGAAGGGGTACATTTTGTCCCCACATACATTTTGTTTGAAATTCAGCAGAGAAATTCCACGCCTCCCACCCTGGAAATCGCACCCTGGATATAAATGTAGAGCTGATTGACAGGCTCTGTCTGACCATCCAAGCTGAAAGTGCACCCTCTGTTTTTAATATTAATAAATGTTAATGAATTCTGAAGCATATGAGAGACTCAAGTAAATGAATAAAATGTGCAAATCAAATGCAGCATGTAGACTGTAGCTGTAGGCAGTAATGTCTGATATCTGATTAAAGCTCTGTGGCAGCAGCTCTTTCAATAAAATTAACTAAATACTTTATATAACATATTTGCATGACTGGTGTTTTTCTCTGCTTCCATACTAGTTCTTCTGATAATGTTTGTAATTCTATGTACACGCGGCTGTTAGTTGGTGTTGTGTGATGACGTGTGTGTAGTCGGGTTGATTAAGGTACAAATACATGTCTGTTCTTGGAAGTGAGATGAAAAGATTGAGAGGGACACACACATGCATTAAAGCTGCCATGGCAACACAGATCGACTGGCAGTCTGTACAGAAAGAAAAAGCCTACGAAACACACATATATACACTCGGACTTACATCCAATCTTCAATCAATCACTTTCCCTGTGTACACACTCACATATTCCCTTGATACATCCATCCATCCTTCTCCTTTACACACTCATATGTTCCCCATGTACACTTATTAGTTCCATCATCTCAGCCTGGGACATTCTGTGAAGTTCTGTGAATATCGAAGATATCCTTCACTGATTTCACTTGGTAACAAACGTGTAACACAAGAAAAGTAGCTGTGACTTCAGGTCAGCACTACAGCTAACCGCCTTGGAATAATGCATGTCACAAGAAAGGTGGTTTCTCCTCTTCTTCCCATTCTGTCAACATTACATGACCGCAGCATACAGTACACTTACTTCTAATTGTTACTATGAATGTGCATGCAGGGATCCCCATTAAAGCTCTCGAAAAACACATGCACTCACACACATTTGTTCCCTACATGACATGCACTCATTAGGGTAATGTCTTCATATATATGTACACTCATGCATTCCCTATATACAGTAAGTAGGGATACTATTTTTTCCCTGCAAACATTTAATACATTCAGTTCCTTTCCACTCAAACACACACACACGCGCCTTCTGTAGGCAGTTCCTTTTATATAGTTTACACACATACTCCTCTAAAACACCCATTTGCTTCATAAATACACATCTACAACCATTCACTCTAATAGAAGCACAGCTCTCTGCAAACTCATTTGTTATTTACACCGTGATCCACACCAACATGTCTCCCGACAGCAACATAAAGTGCCTCAGCGAAATGTCTGAATGTGGACTGACCTGCTGGATGACACTCATACTACTCTCGGCACCCATTTGCTCCCAAAATACACATATGCAATTATTCACTCGCTCTCTATATAGAAGCACACTTCTCTGCAAACTCATCTGTTGTTGTGTTTGTCGGGGCAGTGATGGACTGGCATCAA
The DNA here is from genome assembly GCF_004354835.1 of Perca flavescens. Taxonomy (NCBI): domain Eukaryota; kingdom Metazoa; phylum Chordata; class Actinopteri; order Perciformes; family Percidae; genus Perca; species Perca flavescens. The sequence continues at coordinate 2,760,050 of NC_041351.1, forward strand.
AAAACGGACCTGGCACACCTGGCACACCGGCCTGGTTTTCAAACCACACCAACCTCACCCAAACATTGAGATAAAAAGCCCAAAAAACCATACAGAGTAGAAGTGTTAATCTTCACTGATCTCCCGATTTGATTCGATTATGATTATCATGTGAGCAATTCAATTTGATTTGATATCTCGATGCATCACGATGCATCAAATATATGTTTCTATTAAAGCCATGTAGGATATTTAATTCATAGCTTTTCAAGCTTCATAAACCAAACATTCTGCAGTGCTCAAATACAAAATAAATTGGATACATAAAACTATACAGCACTGAGCACATGGCACTTCTTGAATGTGCAAAACATACCAGAATATGTTAAACAGAAATGTTGTCAGGCCTACATTAAATTGTAAACAGAAAATAATCGATTATGAGCCGGCCGACTATCGATGCAGCATCGTCCATGTCCACGATTCGATGCCTCGATTATTTGATTAATTTCAACACCTGCAATGAATTCAACACCAACCTGAATGCAAAAATGTTTAACACACACTGAAAGGACACGCATTACTATCGCTACAGTCGGTCACATGTGCCAACGACAATTTAGCAATGCTCAACCTCTGGGTAGTACTTGCAGTGAGTGTCCGTAACAGAACTTTGAAATTAGTAACTCTGCCTACCGAGAGAAACCCTCCCACGCAGCTCGCTGCACTACAATCTTGAATATTTTTAGCTGCATGCATGAAATAACTTAGCAAAATAAACCGAAGACAGATTATTGTTATTATCAGTAGTGGCCCATAGAGGGCACCCCTTCTGGCATTTGCCCAAATTCCAGATGACCAGTCCGTCACCAACCTGACTCCACCAGATGGATCTCTTCGCATTTGCTCAGCATATCCATCTGGGAACTTTCCATTGGAGAACTTTTGGGAAGGGGGGCGAAAATCCTGGTTAGCTGATTGGCTAAACCATCTGTCTATCACCACCTATGTTGGTGAACCAATCAGATCAACCAATCAGATCAAATTCTTGCCGAAACCAGTCGGGAGAAAAGCAAAAAACATCTTTTCCTCCGAGAAAAGCCTCCATTGGCGTTTTTTTTTGCTCTTCTTTAAATGAAGGAATACTTTCTAATTCAGATAAAACTTGCTGCGATAGCTACGCTCATCTCATCCGTGGAAGCCGCCACGTTGTTTAGACTGAACAGACGCTTCTCGTTGGGTCACACCTAAACCCGCCTCAAAACCAACCCTGATTGGTCGGTCATTTGGTGAACGCTAAAAAACACCATAAACAGGCCTTCATATGGAGCGGAAAAAACACCCAATCTGGTAACACGAGCCACCAGTGTCTCACCGCCACATGGGTCATCCAATCAGAAAGCAGCTTGGAGGCTTCGATCATTTAAACCAGTTTTATGACGAGGTCGCTGAGGATGGAAAAATCTGACATTTCTGGGCAAACTTTGCCGGCCGGCTTTCAAAAAGAAAATCGTCATTTCAGTCACATCCACAGCAAACCTGAAACGGCACAGTGAACCGATTGGATATGAAGATGAAATCTGACGCATAGTTTCAGTGTTAAAACCGATAAAATAATTGCTGTCTGTGGTTCTATATTTGGAAGTGTGGCAATAATTTAGAAAAATAATAGCTTGCGGCAACATATGGAGAAAAAAAAACTATGAACTAAGTTCATTTTTGGAACTGTGAACTTATTTCAAGGTGTTGAAGTATGAGCTATGAACTGAACTTAGTTCATTTTAAAATTTGTGAATTGACCTTTGAACTAGTTCATGTAGAGAGTGAACTTTCCCAACGCTGCTGTCGGGTTCAAACTGTGTAGTTTGTTCCTTATGTGTGCAAACATGTTGTGTATCTGCTCAGCGTACACACACACACACGGAGCTGTGAGCGCGTGCTTTAGCGGATGGAGTGACTGTGGACCGACCTGCTGGATGAAGGTGTGAGCCCCGTGGGGGCTGAGCAGCAGGATGGCTCTGCGTAGCGTGTCTCTGTAGCGGTTCAGCTCCTCGGTCCTCATGGTGGTGAACAGGTTGGTGAAGACTTTACTGATGTTCCTGTCCACTCGCTGCAAGGCCACGTCCACGCCCTGCCGGGACGTCTGGTCCAGGAAGCCCTGCAGCCCGCGGATGTCTGGAGCAACGGATGGGGGAGATGAAGAAAAAGAGGGCAGAGAGTCAAATATATATCAACGCAAATGAGTTATATAACTGTGGAGGGAAACGTTGGAGATGCAGGACAGAAAGAAGGCAGCGAAACGACCCAAAACAATGCAAATATCAGAAAACAGTACAATAACCTTCAGCAAAAATATCACGGTTTCACGATATTGCTATGTTGCAGTTACAGCTTTTAAGATGGATTATTCTGAAAGCAACAAGTGTTTTTTCTTCCATTGAACACAATGTATTTTATTTTTAAAAGGTCCCATGACATGATGCTCTTTGGATGCTTTTATATAGACCATAGTGGTCCCCTAATACTGTATCTGAAGTCTCTTTTATATAGACCTTAGTGGTCCCCTAATACTGTATCTGAAGTCTCTTTTATATAGACCTTAGTGGTCCCCTAATACTGTATCTGAAGTCTCTTTTATATAGACCTTAGTGGTCCCCTAATACTGTATCAGGTTTCCATTTTGGGGGACATGTTCAAAGTGCTGTAAGTGCACTTCAAGCTGCTGCCAGCATAATCTCAGGTGAGTCTGGTTTTTGCAATTATAAAGCACATAACATCCCTGTCTAGAATTTTTGTCCCAGTCCGCCCCTGGTGACTAACTTATGCCTACAAGGCCAGTTAAGAAAATAATTTGGTGGCCCTCCTGCAGTAATTCTGAGGACCACCAGACCACCCTGTTGAAGATCTCTGTCATACGTTTTTTTCTAGCAGAATTCTGTCGTTTACAACAACTTCGACAAGCTTTCTCTCCGATGACGACTGTCAGCCTGGCAGCAGATTTCTCCGTCACAGAGCAGCCGACTTGATTACTCAGAGTGAGCCGATGCACATCTTCACTCTCGTCAAATTACCGTTCAAAGCCGAGTTCAAAAGTCTGCGTAGAAGCTGCTTTCATCTCCGCGGCTGTGGGCATGCATTCCCGACCCATAAAAGCAACCCAAACAGCGGGGCGGCAGACAGAACTTCAGACAGGGAAAATAAGAGTTGTGATGCTGCCTTAAAGGCCCCCCTGTCCTGAAGCTGACTTATCCTCTAAAAGCTGACTGAGGCTATTATCTGTATTCCTGCAGTGTATTCGGCGGTGCCACTGAAGCAGACAGCATCGGTCCGTGTGAGAATATCATTTGGATTGCTCGCACTCTTCTCTTAAAATAAAAAAAAAAAACTGCCTGAGAAGTTTCTTACTCTGACATTCAGACAAGGCAGCTGTGTTACGCTACGCTTCGTTATAGCTGGTGACAGGTTGTTTGGCCTGAACATCTCTTCCTTCCACCCATCCCTCCCCCCATCCTTCTCTGTCTATTAGCACTGACAGCTGGCTTGTTCCCCGTCCTGACTGACTCCGACTGCCACTCTCTACTCCCACACACACACTCCTATTTTTTTTTTTTACTCCATCTGTTTCATCGCATCCTCCCTAACTCTCTCCGTCTCACATCCACTTTTCCCCCACCCCGTCATTGCTTTTTGTTCTCCGTTACATTTTTCTGTCCATCCATCCATCCATCCATCCATCCATCCATCCATCCGTCAGTCAGTCAGTCAGGCCCTTCTTCTCCAGTGGAAAGAAAACGGTGAATTTTGGTTTTATTTAGTAGGCAAGTACCCAATGAAAACAAGCAACACGGTGCAGGAAGAGGAGAAAATATTCTTTCAGTTAGCAGGCAGTTAAATGTAAATGGACTGTATATTTATATAGCGACTATTTAAAGCACAGTACATACACAGTACAAGAACCATTCACCATTCACACACATTCACACACAGAAACAGACTGAAAGTGTAGAAGCTGATGTAACGATGCATTGCTCAAAGTCTGCAGCTTCACCGCTGATTTATTCAGCATTTTTCTATCATTTTCATGGATGAACCGATGCCTTCCCGCAGAGCTTTGCCTCAACTGGTGACATGACATCATGACTTCACGTAAACATACACGCCACTTTCTAAAGCCAAGTGGCGTGTTATCTGTACGCATTTCCAGCGCCGTATACAGCGGACGGGTTTTGTTTAGGAAAAGAAGAAAGTTACGCTTGAGTTTTGAGTTTAGGAAACGTGACACTACTCGATACGGCATAAATTCACACGCAAATGCAAGGTAATGTAAGTCAACGGAGGCCAAACGGTGTGGATAAACACGCCGCAAAGCAAGTATGCATCTTGATAACACGCCAAAATGGCATCAGTCTGCCAGATGATACTAATCCTTAAACTAAAGCTCTCCAATCCAATCATGGAATAAGCATGTTAACTTTGACACGATCTTTACAGTGACCTCACCCTGCACTGGCACCATAAACTCTAACTAATAAAGACATCACACATTTTATAGTGTAACTTTCTACACATTCACACTGCAGCAAAATGATGCACTTCACGTTTCACCTTTTTTTATCAGTGTGCAGTATAAAAGTGACACAGGCTGGCCAGGTAATGTGGCAGCTAATAAATTACTTCCCGAGATAAATCACAGAGCACTGATACTGTAAACAAGGACAAGTGCAACGTCTCCTAATTAATTAAGAGTGAGGGCAAGCATCTCAAGCCACATTTAAAGAGACAGCTCACCCCTAAGGCAAGAATACACATGGTTCCTCTTACCTTTAGAGCTAATTATGAATCTAGATGAGATGTAGAGATGTCTGCTTTCTCTCCAATATAATGGAACTAGATGGGGCTCGACTTAGAAAAAAACTCAACTGCATTGTGGCTTCACATAAATCATGACGCGATGACATGGAAGATATTATACAATAGTCTATGCACCAATCTAAATGTACAATCTACATATACAGTAGGCTATATATGACCAAAATAAAATAGGTACACACACAGAGACGCACACTCTCTCACACACACACACACACACACACACACACACACACACACACACACACACACACAGACTCATACACACTCACTAACTCTCTCACACACACACACACACACACACACACACAATATATAGGCTAGTAACCAGTGTGCCAGTAGCATAACAGTGCAATGATGTAATGAGAGTTTTAGTTTTAGTATCAAACGTGTAATTTACAACCCCCCCGCCCCCCCAATAATCAAAACTGGGCTTTTTTCCAAATCTTTTGTTCCTTTTCAATGTTTTTGTAGCTTTTTTCACCATTTTTGTCGCCTCTTTCAAGGTTTTTTGGACGTGTTGTTCGTCTTTTTTGAGTTATTCTTGGCAATTTCTTTCACCTTTTTCAATGTTTTTTTGGACAACTTTTTGGACGTTTATGTCGCCTTTTTCAATGTTATTTTGGACAATTTGTCACCTTGTTTTTATTTATTTTCTTCTAAGTCAATGGCACTTTTTTCAACGTTTGTGTCACCTCTTTCAAGGTTCTTTTGGACGTGTTGTTCGCCTTTTTTGAGTTATTTTTGGCAATTTTGTTCGACGTTTATGTCGCCTTTTTCAATGTTTTTTGGGACATTTTTGTGGTTGTTTTTGTCGGCTTGTTTTTATTTATTCTTTCTTAGTCAAGAGCACTTTTTTGGACGTTTTTGCCTCTTTTTCCGACATTTGACCTTTTGACTTTTCTGTCTTTTATCCAGTTTATTTTCTGACAATTTTTTTCGATTTTTATGTCGCTTTTTTTCCAGTACATAGTGTTATGGTTTCAGTGTTTTGCTTTGCATTTTTTTCCATTTCTGTTGCCTGTTGGTTCATTTCTGTTGTCTGTATCCGGTTTTGTAGATTTCTGTTTAGTTATCTCCCTGTTTATTGTGTTTATCCCCTCTTGACTGTGTTCTGTGTTGTCACGTTTCTGTGTTTAGTTGTCCTCATGTTTTCCGTCTGTGTTCCTGTTTCCTGTTTTATTTTGATAGTCTGCTTTCTGTCTTGTCATGTCTAGCTTTACTTTCGGTGTTTTCCCGCCTTTGTTGATTGTCCTGCCCCGTCCTGATGTGTTTCACCTGTTGTATCACCTGTCCCTCATTTGTTAATTACCTCATGTATTTAGCCTCTGTGTTCCTTTTGTCTTTTGTCAGATTGGTTTGTAGCCTAGCCCTTGTGTTTCCTCCCTATGCCTTGTGTCCGTTCCTGTGTCAGTTTTACTCATGCCTGTGTTTTGCCCGTCTGTTTATTTTTGGGAGTTTTCCAGTCTTTGAGCTGCCGCTTTCTGTTAATAAATTCCTGAGTACCACCATCTCCTGCCTGTCTGCCTCCCTCTGCATTTGGGTCCTCATCCTCCTGCTACACACAACACAGACATATCCCGGGTCCTCCCTAGATAGTTGGATATCTCAACCCCTCCCCAATGTTGAACCCAAAGTTACACCCTTGGTATCACATTATGCATACATGCACCATTCCCAATCTCTCCCCATCTACCGTTCCCTCTGTATTTCTTTCATCCATCCTGCTCTCAGTGTGACTGCCATCACTCCTCTCAAGAAATCTGCTGGAGAAAAATAATCCCTCCTTTTCTCAAGCTGAAGCGCGGCAACAACACAAGCGACGGGACTTGAAAAGCAATATGCCGAGCTCCTCGCCGGCCACACTGCTTCTCATCACTTTCTCCAGACTCACTTTCAGCAAGGCGCCGCCGGGGGACGCACTCCTCTCCCGGCAGAAAAGCCAGCACTTATCTCTTTCCATCAGAGTCACACTAATCTCGCCTCTGAAGTCACTCGAAGCTGGCAGGTAGACCGCCGGCTGCAGAAAATGCCTCCGATTTCATTTAGATTCACACAACATGAAAATATGAGTGGATTGCAGACAGGGTTCGGAATTAAAGGTGCAGTAGGTAAGACTTAAAAAACTGTCATATCTGCTGAAACTGACCCTATGTTCCAGTAGAACTACATGAAATCCAGCTCCTCTGGCTCCACCTACAGCCTGTAATGCGATTTACAAAAATCCACCACTCCCTGTTCAGATGCACCAAACAGAGCCAGGGGGAGTGTCTAACTGTTCAGATGCACCAATCAGGGCCAGGGGGAGTGTCTAACTGTTCAGATGCACCAATCAGGGCCAGGGGGGTGTCTGACTATGTGTCAATCACTGCTCATGCATTCCTTCTCCCTTGTGGGGGGAGGGGCTTATGAGACCGTTTTGGGCTTTAGGAGAAAGAGGGGAGGGACTAAGAAGTTGTAGATGTTCACATTTTTTGTATATTTTTTTTAATAGTCAAAATTCTGTCTTTGCAGTGTTTTAAATGTGACTGTGTTCTAGTTTCTTCTCTCCTTCTCTGTGACTCTGAATATATTTGAGTTGTGGACAAACCAAGACATTTGAGGTCATCTTGGGACTTTGGGAAAAACTGATCCACATTTTTTACCAGTTTCTGACATTTTAGAGACCAAACAACTAATCCATTAATCCGGAAAAGTAATCCACACATTAATCCACCATGAAAATAATTGTTGGTCGCAGCCCTGCATACCATACTCTGTAGTTCCTTACCCCACGACAGCCACTGGTTTTAAAACCTGCACACAGAGTTAACGTTTGATTTCCATATTAGGGTCTTATTTGATTTGCTTTTTCAGGAACATGAAAACTGACAGTTTTTCTACTACTAAACTCAGTAGTAGAGCTTGGGTCTGCCGAGGTTTCTTCCTAAAAGGGAGTTTTTCCTCGCCACTGTCGCATTAGCCACTGCTAATGCTTGCTCTTTGGGGGGAATTACTGGAATTGTTGGGCCTTTGTAAATTATAGACTATGGTCTAGATCCACTCTATCTGTAAAGTGTCTCGAGATAACTCTTGTTATGATCTGATACTATAAATAAAATTTAATTGAATTGAAATAGTTTTGGTGCCTACACCTAACCAAACTGGGACCGTTTCACAACGTTAAAGACCATTCCCTTCTCTGGTTTGGATATGAGGTCGTATTTCTGCCACCGCTAGCGGCGCTAGCTTATGAAACGCTCCTGTGGGTCGTATTAGAGGGGAGGAACAAACGAGCCATGTCGTTTTATTGGAGGAATTCTTGTTCCAAACATCATTACTTGATCTGTTTATCTGAACAGGCTTGCAAGTATACGTTGAACATCATCCCCCAAACCGGTCGCGTCAAATGGCCGCCGACATAGAGTCAGGGTCTGTCCGAGGTTTCTGCCTCTTTAAAGAAGGTTTTTCCTCGCTGCTGATGCACCAAATTAGCCTAGAAATCTAGACCCCCCTAGTGGCAGCAAATGTCATTTGCAGACAGGGTCCGTCTTACAACTCTCCGTTGGATTGCGAGCTCTACCAAACTCTAGTCAGGCCAATCACATTGTGTATATTATTTTTTTTTTTATTATTTGCTTTATTTGAGACACGTAAACAATGGTCCATAGTACAAAGAAGAAAGAAACACACGTAAAAAACAACACATTATCTCCTGGATAGGCTCATAAGCCAGTGAGTCCAAATACCAGAGGAGTATCGCACAGAGCTATGTCCAGGTAGTGCCAGGTAGTTTTCCATCAGTAGTTTTATACACATAAATCTCTGTTTTTCTTCTTAAGCTTCCAACTCCTCCATCACGCACCTGTCTTGCCGCCATGACAGCCACCATGACTAAGTAGAGTCGGTAGGCGGGACTTTTGGCTGCTGCTGCTGGTGAACAGAGGTCTTCTGGAAGACTTGGAGTTCAGCTTTTCTTTGAGAAAAGAACAAAGAACGGCACTGAAGTCATTCTTAAAAAAGGGAAGATGTGTTCAACAACTATCAGCTAGCGTTGCTCTGATTGGTTGGAGCGCTATCCTATTGCGTGCAGAGGGAATTTGAAAGACAACCGTTTATCCCGCCCCTCTGATTGAGCCCTGCCAATGGGGAGTTCCCAGACCCAACATCTGGATGTGGGTCTGGCTTGTCAGGCTAGCACCAATTGCTTCCTCTTAGTAATTGTTCTCTGTAATCTGTAAATTACAGAGTGTGTTGTAGACATACCTTACCAGATGCCCAAACCATCTCAACTGGCTCTTTTCGACACAAAAGGATCAGCAGCTCTAGTTTGAGTTCCTCGCGGATGACTGAGCGTCTCACCCTATTTCTAACGCTGGGTTGCCACAGGCAGAGTCTTTCAAGTGCAACTCAGTCTCGGGCACGAGCAGCTGATTTCAAGCGGAGTTGTCTCACCACAACATGATGCCGACAGTGTACATGTTTACATGTACGACTAAGAGGTGGCAGCCCTAGACCCGAGCCTGGATAAGCGGACGACCATTGATGGATGGTCTAGATCTACTCTATGTTATGATTAGACACTATAAACGAAATTTAACTGAACATTTAAACTGAGGACGCCTTGCTCACCTAAACAGCTGTTATTCGGGAATAAAATAGCGGACCAGAGGCCATTAGCTCGCTGTCCTGCCTCTGTAACCACTAAAGCTCTGGACTTGTTCTTTTAAACTCGGGCTACTTGTGGTCATACGGCGCCTCACAGGAAGTGACAGTCTCCTTCTGTTGCACTTACTGTGAGTCACTTTGCATAAAGCTCTGTGCTAAATGTTTAAACTCGGACTCGGAGTGGACGTCAGGTTGCACCGCCTCCGGGTATCTGTTCTTGCTCCCGGCTGCAGTTTCCTTTTCTGACCTGGAAAGCCACTTTGCTTCTGTTGGAATCTCGGAAAAATCGTCAGCGCAGTGATTATTGAGGAGGAACATAACAATTGTCAAGTGTCCTCTGCAATTTCAAAGCTCTCACAGGTTTTATTATTGATTTTGCAAGCGCAAAATTATAATGGCAAAGTAAAGATGAACTTTGAGGCAGGAAATGACAGTACTTTGTTGACTACACAACTGGCCAAACATATGCCTTCGGAAAAGAAAAATCAACCAGAGTCCTATGAAATAACGGCTCAGTTTAAGCTCAAGTTTCATCCTCTCTTCTGTGTAGATGTTCATTTCAAATATAAATAAGATTATTATGGATTAGACAGTTCAAAACTTGAGAACTTGAATTGGATTACGGTATTTTAAAAAGCCTATATTTTGGTCTTTTAGTATCTAATATTTATACATTAGGTGAATAGTGTGCAATGATCTATAATCTACTGTTGTCTCTCTGTATAGTACTCTATACATACTACTCTCTACTGTTGTTTCTAGACATACTACTCTATACATACTACTCTCTACTGTTGTTTCTATACATACTACTCTCTACTGTTGTCTCTCTACATACTACTCTTTACATACTACTCTTTACATAGTACTCTCGCTACATACTACTCTACTGTTGTCTCTATACATACTACTCTCTACTGATGTCTCTCTACATACTACTCTCTACTGCTGTCTCTCTACATACTACTCTCTACTGTTGTTTCTATACATACTACTCTCTACTGATGTCTCTCTACATACTACTCTCTACATACTACTCTCTACTGTTGTCTCTATACATACTACTCTCTACCTTTGTCTCTCTACATACTACTCTCTATTGCTGTCTCTCTACATGCTACTCTCTACCGTGGTCTCTCACATACTACTCTCTACATACTACTCTGTTCTAATGTCTCTTTACATACTACTCTCTACTGTTGTCTCTCTACATACTACTCTCTACTGCTGTCTCTCTACATACTAGTCTCTACTGCTGTCTCTCTACATACTAGTCTCTACTGCTGTCTCTCTACATACTACTCTCTACCGTTGTCTACATACTACTCTCTACCGCTGTCTCTCTACATACTACTCTCTACTGCTGTTCCACTACATACTACTCTATACATAGTACAATCTACTGCTGTCTCTCTACATATACTCTCTACTGCTGTCTCTCTGCATGCTACTCTCTACCGTGGTCTCTCTACATACTACTCTCTACTGCTGTCTCTCTACATACTACATTCTACTGCTGTCTCTCTACATGCTACTCTCTACTGCTGTCGCTCTACATACAACTCTATACATAGTACAATCTACATGCTACTCTCTACTGCTGTCTCTCTACATGCTACGCTTTACCGTTGTCTCTCTTCATACTACTCTCTACTGCTGTCTCTCTACATGCTAATCTCTACCGTGGTCTCTCTACAAAGATGAACCACCAGCTGGAAATAATCTGATGGAAGGTGACACCGTGTTTCTCACGTAATTTGTTGAAGTTTTAAATGCTTTCTTTCCCACAGAGAACACAGTGGCTTTTGAGGAAATCCCTCCTTATTTAAAAGGAGGAAATCCAACCGTGAATTAATTGAAAGCAGCACCTCGTGTGGAGTGTGGAAAAGCCTTGCTGTGTGTTCTGTACTGTTGCATTTACGTGAACACTAGTGAAGTAGATTCCCTGAACCGTGACGCCGAAATAAAAAAAAATGAAAATGTGTAATGTAGTGGGAGGCATTTCCCTGACAGCTCAGTTCATTTATCACTTTAGAGACTGTTGGAAAAGGACATTTTAATTACTAACTATAGGAAGGGAAAGAAATAGAGAGAGAGAGAGATGACGGTGTGTGTTTGTGACGAGGGATAATTGAGCCTTTTTATCCACATCGTCAATGACGGGTGTGACATTTACTTTGGGAACACGCACTTACTACTGTGTGTGTGTGTGCGTGCGTGCGTGCGTGCGTGCGTGCGTGCGTGCGTGCGTGCGTCGTGCGTGCGTGCGTGTCCATATCCATAAAACACACACACCTGCTCTAACCTTTCACAGTCTGCTAAATAATGGGCAGGAAAGATGGAGGAAAGCACTGCGACAGACACAAACACACACACACAGACACACACTTGTGTTTGCTGTACCTAATAGGCAGCAGAAAGGATTAATTTGGACAAACAGGAAACAGTTCCCAGCAAGCCTCATAACCTTAATCAGGCTGTTCTCATGAACCATTGGTACATGTCGCTACAAAAAGTAAATTACCGTAATTGTTTTTTTATTCCACGCTTCCACTACTGTCAGGAGCGTCTATATCGATAACGTATCATTTCCAGGATTGCTCTGGTGCCACAAGAAATTCGGCCGGATGTGAGTCCCCTTCCTCTTTCTTTGTGTTGGCGTTCTAACCTCCGGCTGATTTGTGAGGACTATGGTTAACTGCTCCTCAGATCTCTGCAGGGTAAATCCAGACAGCTAGCTAGACTATCTGTCCAATCTGAGTTTTCTGTTGCACGACTAAAACTACTTTTGAACGTACACATGTTCCACCAAAACAAGTTCCTTCCTGAGACTTTTTAGAAGAGGCACCGTGGCTCCGTCCGGAGCTTAGCCCCACCCACGATGATTGTGATTAGTTTAGAGAAATGCCAATAAACCAGAGCACTTTCTTTTTCCATCCAATGCGAGACTAATGTGATATTAATGCAGACTCTGGCGCATATTAACCCTCTTGTTTTCCTCGGGTCAAATTTGACCCACTTTCAAAACGTTTCTATATATATTCTACGCTCTTCACAAGTAAAATAAATGATCAGTCCACTACTTATATCGAATTTGGGTGTTTTATTCAATTTTATAACATTTGCAGCAAAAACATTTGAAAAGAACGTTGAAAAAAAGTGACAAAAATGACGGAAAAAGCTTCAAAAAAAGTAGGAAAAGGCGCAGAAAAAATCATCAGAAAAAGTGACCAAAAAAATTGAAAGAAACGGACAAAAACGTTTAATGTTTAAAAACAAAAGGTTGCATGGTCCACGCAAAGACAACACAAGGCTTAACACAACTAATCAAGTATTTTCTCCTTGATGATGCAGGCTGATCAGAGGAAGTAATGATGTGCTGTACGTCTCATAGGAATAATACATGCAGCGCCTCTGTTCAGCCTATTCGCACATCAACTGGTCCGATACTAACAGGGCCGATGTATAATTTAACTCAGACCGCGAAGCCCATGCATGGGGCGTATGAGATGCAAATGCACGGCTCGCTGTGCTTTGCTCCTGCTCCCCTGCAGGCCTGGAAATGGAGCCAATCAAAGGCCTGCGAGAGGCTTTACATCCGCCATCACGGACTGATCAAGGCTCATGCTGCGGGACAAGCATAAATAAGAAAACATCAGACAGTTTTCACCTTCCACACATTAAGTTTTTATTTCTTTTGCTTTTCATTGTGATCCAAAGTATGTTGATAGCTGTGTCAATCTAGGTGGATATTATCTCTCACTACGACGGAGGGCGACGCCAGTTAAATGAAATCTACAGGCGACGTTATTTATGCAAAAAACACATGCTGACATTAATCTTTGTGACATAAATGCAATGCCTATTTTGAAGTAAATATTGTCAGGCTGATGAATGAATTATAAGTGTGAGAATGAGCTCTTCTAACACAAATTAAAGCACTCATGGTTGCACTGACTCCGTTTACATTTTAGTTTTTCACTTAGCACTCCATCACTGACAACCGCCAATAAGTGTCAGCTATTCAGATGATTCAGTCGCACTTCTCTCTGTGAAATACTCTCGCCAAAGTCGTTCAGCTTCACACACAATCTCTACCTAAACAACTCGATCTCCAATCCAAATGCACGGAGCACCAGGACGGTCTCCTTCACTGTCAGCAGCAGGTTCTCCAGTACAGCCAAGTTAAAGGTCCCATAGCATGAAAATTTCACTTTATGAGGTTTTTTAACATTAATATGCGTTCCCCCCCAGCCTGCCTATGGTCCCCCAGTGGCTAGAAATGGTGATAGGTGTAAACCGAGCCCTGGGTATCCTGCTCTGTCTTTGAGAAAATGAAAGCTCAGATGGACCAATCAGGAATCTTCTCCTTATGAGGTCATAAGGAGCAAGGTTACCTCCCCTTTCTCTGCTTTGCCCTCCCAGAGAATTTGGCCCACCCATGAGAGAGAGAGAGAGAATCATGGCTTTCAAACGAGCAAAGAGACAGTTGGTCAAGACCACCCCCCACCCTCCACCTTACTAGGAAAGGTCATTGTGGGACTGGCTCTAGTGGCTGTAATTCTGCACCAAGGCTGAATTTTGTGTAAGAGACTTCAGATACAGTATTAGGGGACCACTAAGGTCTATATAAAAGAGACTTCAGATACAGTATTAGGGGACCACTAAGGTCTATATAAAAGAGACTTCAGATACAGTATTAGGGGACCACTAAGGTCTATATAAAAGAGACTTCAGATACAGTATTAGGGGACCACTAAGGTCTATATAAAAGAGACTTCAGATACAGTATTAGGGGACCACTAAGGTCTATATAAAAGAGACTTCAGATACAGTATTAGGGGACCACTAGAGACTTCAGATACAGTATTAGGGGACCACTAAGGTCTATATAAAAGAGACTTCAGATACAGTATTAGGGGACCACTAAGGTCTATATAAAAGAGACTTCAGATACAGTATTAGGGGACCACTAAGGTCTATATAAAAGCATCCAAAGAGCACCATGTCATGGGACCTTTAAAGTTGGCTGTAGACTAGTCTGGATCAACGGAAGTACGTCTCCAGGATAACTGGCTGACTTTAAGCCAGATGTCAGGCTTTGCCATTCACCTTCTGCTCTCTCTGCGTGTTGTTACACTCCTTCAATCAGTATGCCTCGACTTTCTTTCAACGCTTCCAAGTAGACTCACCCCTTCCCCTTCCTCTCTCTGTGTTGCCGTTCTCAAACTCTGTTCGCTTCAGGAAACAACAACCAAAGAAGTCCCGCAAATGATGAAAGAAACATGTCTGACCTTGCACCCTAATTACACAGCAACCAGAAAACACTGAATTATTCAGCATGCGCCTTTAACTCACCATGTTGGCGATAATTAAAAAATCAGTTCATTTAATTTCATTCATTTCATCTGCACAAATGATACACTTCAATCTCACGTTCATTTTTCATCATCTTTTATCTCTCTCCTTCTGTGTGTCTTATCGCTGAGGACACAAACTGTTGTCGGCTTGGAACAGCTGATAGCGAACGTTGGGTACAAAACGGGATGAAACATGCTGCTAAAAATGAACAAATAATTTACAGATTTACAGGAGGCCATCCGCTCCTGGGTGTATCCCAACGGTGTGTCACTTGTTACCGGGTTCAATCGCCGTGGTAACTTATGCTCCACAACATTTCGATCCACAAGCGACAGCAGTTGACGGGAATGTCGAGTGAGTGTGAACGAGTGTGAACTATTTGATAAAGCTTATAGTTAAGGAGTGAGGAGTTGCAGTGTTCACCTAACTGGCCCACCTGCCTCTCTTCATAATTGTTAGATTAATAATACATAACAAAGTAGAGGGAGACAGGCCAGCCAAGCCCGATCCGGCAGGGGAGAGTTCTAAGCCCGAACAGGCTACCTCTCCTTATGACCTGTCTCTCTTAGTTACTGTGGTTATAGTTACGCTGTTAAACATCCCTCCACTCTCATCTTTCGAAGGACAGGTGAGTATTGTGAACGACACTCCAGTTTCCGCCTGACTTCCTGTTTCTTGTTGCAGGCGACAACGGCAGACGCTTAACGTCTCGCGATTTAAAGTCCTCCACAACGAAATACAGTCACTAATTACACCGTTTCGCTGTATTTTAACCGGACCTGTCTGGCGCAGTTTCTCCGTTGTTTGCAAAACTTTCCTCCGCTCCGTTTGCTAACGTCTAGGTATTTGTTGTGCTAACGGCTAGTTAGCCTACCTGCTAGCGGGAGTTAAAACGAACCACTCAGGATTTTGCCTCCTGGGAAATCTATTGTATATTTTGGTAGCAGTAACGGGCTATCCACTGCTTGCTAAACACAAGCAGGAGCACTTGCATTGTATTTCGACTTGTGAAGGTTTTTAGGTTTTAGGAGAAGGCCTCCATCAACGTTGCTACTAGCTAAACTAGCAAGCTACACGATGCCCCCCCTCAGCTGTTCACCTGGCTGCGACTCGTGCCACCTTTTCAGCCAGAAGATAGTGGAACTTGAAGCCAGAATATCGACTCTCCTCCAGATCAAGGCAAGTGAAGAGTTCCTCGACTCCATTATCATTGGAAGTTCCCCCCACACACACACACTGATGGATGTTTTGATTCCACTGTGCCCTGCAATACTCTCACCCCACCACACACTAATACAACCTCTGTCCCTGCTGTCTCTCCTCGGCTTCTGCCGAGGACCCAGCCAACTCTGCTGACCAGCTCCACTCCACACCAGCCTGAGCCATGGCGTGTAAGCAAGCACCAGAGCAGGCGGTCAGGACAACGCCAGCCCCAGCCCAACCCCTACGACTAGAAAACCGCTACAGCATTCTGACGAACGACGAGGAGTTCCCTTCTCTGCCACGTCCCCACGCAGCTCATCCTGGTCCATCCACACAGTCGACGCGCCCATTGAGGGCGGACTCTCCCCCCCGGGACTCATCAATCTCCACGCTGGTCATCCGGAAGCTCCATGGTAAGGGATCTCCACATTCCCCCTTTACCCAGCGGTCCCTCCAAGGTCTACTGCTTCCCCGGTGCCAAGGTCCGTGACATCCAGCACAAACTTCCCGGCATCCTCGCCCGCCACTCCAAGGTCGACAACATCATCGTGCATGTGGGCACAAACAACATCAGAGAGAGACGGTCGATAGCACTCCAGGAAGACTTCACCACTCTCATCACCATCCTGATGGGCACAGGTAAGCGGATTGTCATCTCTGGGCCTCTACCTACCTACAGGAAGGGTGCGGAGAGATGGTCCAGACTGTTCTGGCTCCACACCTGGCTGGAACCACTCTGCACTTCCCTGGGCCTTCCCCATGTCGACAACTTCAACTTGTTCTGGGAGATGCCCAACCTGCTGAAGCGTGATGGTCTCCACCCAAACCGACACGGAGCCAGGCTGCTATCTGACAACATAACCACCACACTAACAGAAGGCAAGTATTGACATTATGTTGAAAATATCACAGATTCATGTCCCCAGGTATTGATCCTGATAGCACTATACAAGTGGATGGATCTGAAAATGTTTTCTGTAGGATAACATGTAGTACTAGTATTACTCCAGTAACATGTGGTACTAGTACTATTCCAGTAATTATCAACAACAGACCACACAAAGTGGTGAATAGAGAGGCAACACTTAACAACCTAATTGGAATTAAAACTACCACAGCAATGATAGAAAAGGATAGGAAAATTAGATGTGGATTACTAAATATCAGATCTTTGTCTTCTAAAGCAGTACTCGTAAATGAATTGATATCTGATAATCAAATTGATCTATTCTGTCTTACTGAAACCTGGCTGGGCCATGAAGAATATGTTAGTCTAAATGAAGCCACCCCTCCCAGTCATATTAATACTCAAATTCCTAGAGGCTCAGGCCGAGGAGGGGAGTTGCAGCCATATTTGATTCAAGCCTGTTAATTAACCCTAAACCCAAACTAAATTATAACTCTTTTGAAAGCCTTGTTCTTAATCTTCAACATCCAACACGGAAATCAGTACAGCCAATTATATTTGTTGTTGTCTACCGAGCTCCAGGTCCGTATTCTGAATTTTTATCTGAATTCTCAGAGTTTTTATCATGTGTAGTCCTTAAATCAGACAAAGTACTTATTGTTGGTGATTTTAATATCCATGTGGACGTTGACAGCAATAGCCTTACTACTGCTTTCAACTCATTACTGGATTCAATCGGTTTCAGTCAGAGTGTGCACAAAGGCGGCGCACTGTTTTAACCACACCCTCGACCTTGTGCTGGCATATGGTATTGAAATTGAGGATTTAATAATATTTCCGCAGAATCTGGTATTATCAGATCATTTTTTAATTACTTTTGAATTCTTGCTACCTGACCATACTAAACCAGATAGCAGCTTCTACACTAGATGCCTATCTGACAGTGCTATAGCTAAATTTAAGGAAAGTTTTCCTACATCATTCCAGTCTATGTCGTGCCTTAACATAACAGAGGACCTCTATGTTAACCTCAGTCCCTCTCAAATTGATACATTTGTAGAGCGGTGCTACGACTTGCCTACGGACGACCTTAGACTCTGTCGCTCCTCTCAAAAAGAAGACGATAAAGCAAAGGAAATTAGCTCCTTGGTATAACTCCCAAACTCGCAAATTAAAACAAATCTCACGAAACATCGAAAGTAAGTGGCGCTCCACCAAAGTGGAGGAATCCCGTTTGGAATGGCAAGACAGTCTGAAAACCTATAGGAAGGCCCTAAGAAAGGCCAGATCAGACTATTACTCATCATTAATAGAAGAAAACAAGAACAACCCAAGGTTTCTTTTCAGCACTGTAGCCAGGCTGACAGATAGCCACAGCTCTACTGAGCCATCTATTCCTCTAGCTCTGAGTAGTGATGACTTCATGAGCTTCTTTAATGATAAAATTATAACAATTAGAGATAAAATTCAACACCTTTTGCCCTTAACTTCTAACAGTTCATCTTTAAATGCAGGACCGCTAGAAAGAACGACGACTCCCGACATATACTTGGACTGCTTTTATCCTATAGACCTTCAACAATTAATGTTAAAGATATCCTCAGCTAAGCCGTCTACCTGTCTCTTAGACCCCATCCCAACGAGGCTACTCAAAGAAGCGTTACCCGTGGTAAACACTTCATTATTAGATATGATCAACATGTCCTTACTAACAGGTTATGTACCGCAGTCATTTAAAATTGCTGTGATAAAACCTCTTCTGAAAAAACCCACCCTAGATCCTGAGGTCTTAGCAAACTATAGACCTATATCAAACCTTCCCTTTCTATCCAAGATCCTTGAGAAGGTGGTTGCTAATCAGTTATGTGATTTTCTACATAGCAACAGTCTATTTGATGATTTTCAATCAGGATTTAGAAAGAATCATAGCACAGAGACGGCACTGGTGAAAATTACTAACGACCTTCTAACTGCTGCAGACAAAGGACTTGTCTCCATTCTTGTTCTACTAGATCTTAGTGCTGCATTTGACACTATTGACCATACTATCCTGTTACAGAGACTGGAACACTTAGTTGGCATTAAAGGAATCGCACTAAGCTGGTTTAAGTCCTATTTCTCTGAACGATCCCAGTTTGTTAATGTTAATGATAAACCCTCCAAGCACGCTAAAGTTAGCCATGGCGTTCCTCAAGGCTCAGTGCTTGGACCAATTCTATTTTCCTTATATATGCTTCCTCTAGGTAATATTATTAGGAAACACTCGATTAACTATCACTGTTACGCAGACGATACCCAATTATATCTGTCAATTAAGCCAGATGAAAGTGGTCAGTTAGCAAGACTTCAAACGTGTATTGAGGATATAAAATCCTGGATGACCCACAATTTCCTGATGTTAAACTCAGATAAAACTGAAGTTATTGTGATAGGACCAACGCACCGCCGAACTTCGTTTTTCGAAAGATATAGTTACTCTGGATGGTATTACCCTGGCCTCCAGCACTACTGTCAGAAATCTAGGAGTTATTTTTGATCAGGATATATCCTTCAACGCCCACTTAAAACAAACCTCAAGAATAGCCTTTTTCCATCTTCGTAACATTGCCAAAATTAGGAATATCCTGTCTCAAAACGATGCTGAAAAACTAGTCCATGCATTCGTTACTTCTAGACTAGATTACTGCAATTCCTTATTATCAGGTTGCCCAAATAAGTCCATTAAGACTCTCCAACTGATCCAGAATGCTGCAGCACGTGTTCTGACGAGAACTAAGAGAAGAGATCATATTTCTCCTGTATTAGCTTCTCTGCATTGGCTTCCAGTGAAATATAGGATTGAATTTAAAATCCTCCTCCTGACTTACAAAGCTCTAAATGGTCAAGCACCATCATACTTAGAAGAGCTCATAGTACCTTATTGTCCCACTAGAGCACTGCGCTCCCAGAATCTTGGGGCTACTTATGGTTCCTAGAGTCTCTGGAAGTAGACTGGGGCCCAGGGCCTTCAGCTATCAGGCTCCAGTATTGTGGAACCAGCTCCCAGTCGGGGTTCGAGAGGCAGACACCGTTACCACATTTAGGAGTAAACTGAAAACCCTCCTCTTTGATAAAGCTTATAGTTAGGGACGAGGAGTTGAAGCGTCCACCTAACCCGCCCACTGCTTCTCCTCGTAGTCATCAGTTTTTTTTTTCTATACTGTATAATTAATAATCGAGCGAGTAGAGGGAGGCGGTCCAGTACAGCCCGACCGGTTGGGGGAGTTCTAGCCCGACCAGGCACCTCTCTTTAACCTGCCTCTCTTAAGTTATGCTATTACAATTCTAGACTGC
Source organism: Perca flavescens (assembly GCF_004354835.1). NCBI lineage: Eukaryota > Metazoa > Chordata > Actinopteri > Perciformes > Percidae > Perca > Perca flavescens. The sequence continues at coordinate 2,780,349 of NC_041351.1, forward strand.
CGGGGAGGCTGTTCCTCCCTAAGACACACTGAGCTGCTCTCTCATCTCTACTTGTTACTTTTGTATGCATCCTGTCCCAGAAATGCTTGTTACTAATCTAGCTCTGGGGAGTTTACTCCCCGGAGTCCTTATGTTTCTTCTTCGCAGAGCTATGCTCTGCGATTCTCTGCATTTCCCGGCTGCATCCTGCTGCGTCCTGCTGCATCCGCAGCCTCCACCCGTGCTCTGCAGCGCCACGTTACATCCCGCTACGCCCTGCTGTGATGTTCCTATGCACAGAGTAGTCAGGATCCGGTATAGGAGACTGCAATACTCAGTATGACACGATGTGCCCTGCTATGACATGAACTTCCACGATAACCTTCAAAGTCAATGTGACTTCTAATGTGACTGTTATCACCACTGTTCATCACGCCCCCAACCGGCCCGTCAGACACCGCCTACCAAGAGTCTGGGTCTGCCGAGGTTTCTTCCTAAAAGGGAGTTTTTTCTTGCCACTGTCGCAATAGCCACTGCTAATGCTTGCTCTTGAGGGAATTACTGTAATTGTTGGGCTTTTGGAATTTATAGAGTGTGGTCTAGACCTACTCTATCTGTAAAGTGTCTCGAGATAACTTTTGTTATGATTTGATACTATAAATAAAATTGAATTGAATTGAATTAATAAACTGGGTATTGTCAAAGTCTGCTGAACAAAGAGCTATCGATCAATCATTGTGTTTAAAGTTCTAAACATTTCCTTATATTCAGTAATTAAGGAGGTTTGACACACTCAGGGTGACTGGAGATACAAACAGGGAATATATACAGAACAAAGACAAGAACGGACATACTCCAAGTTCTGGTTAGTCACCCTGAAGAAGGCCACGGTGCAGCGTTGGTACGTATGTTTTTATACATTTTGCATTAGCCGCATCAATAAAGGCTTTTTAATATTTTCTTCAATAAGAGTGCCTTGGTTTTCACGCTGTTCTGATGCTATTGGATTACCCCTGCACCAAAGACCACCGTTTTAGACTTTTTTCAACCACCACCAAAAAGAAGCGCTCCTTTTCTCCGTGTTCCCACTTTCCTGTAAAACGTTTTTTGATGTCAAACCGTCGACATTTACAGTAAATCATGGCTGTTAACATGTTAAAAAGTATCATATTGAGAGGTTTGTAATGAGTCATTACACATACCTAGGCTTACATATGAAATGCTTTTTTGTATGAAAGCATTTCAGTATGTTGTGTGAGTTGTCTTAAAAAAAGCACGTGTTCATTGAAAAACAAACATTTCATTTGTAGGGCGTGAGGAGTTGCAGCGTTTGGACTGGCGGGAGAGGGTGTATAACTGCAGACACGTTGTCGGTACACGATCTGTGCTGCCTGCATGATCAGTCATGTGCAAAGATGTTCTCTTTCCATCTGTGTGCATTCATGTCCCAGAAATGCTTGTTATCAAATAATCTCTGGGGAGCTTATTCCCTGGAGTCCTTATGTCTTCTCGCCTAGCAGTTTTCCTTGGATTGGGGTGGCACCTAAATCATGGTTGCAGCTGCCGCAGTGGTCCTGCTCGGCGCCCTTTTACGCCCTGTGAATGAGTTTGGTTTCATATGATGGTACATATATGTTATTACCCCCTAGGTTCATTTTGCGCCGGAATTGTCCTTTAACTGCTCCTCAGATCTCTGCAGGGTAAATCCAGAAAGCTAGCTAGACTATCTGTCCAATCTGAGTTTTCTGTTGCACAACTAAAACTACTTTTGAACGTCCACATGTTCCACCAAAACAACTTCCTTCCTGAGGCTATTTAGCAGAGGCACCGTGGCTCTGTGCGGAGCTTAGCCCCGCCCCAAGATGATTGTGATTGGCTTAAAGAAATGCCAATAAACCAGAACACGTTTTTCTCCCATCCCCCAAAGCTGCCCGAGAGAAAGCAACTGATCTCTCAGTTGGAAATAAGGGCCTTGGTCTGCACAATAATGAACATGCACTTTTGTTGTGAAAGCCCCGTTACATATCAATAACTGGATGCATTTTGCGCACTAGAACGTGCCTTTTTCTCAGTAATTTTAGTGTTTTTTATGAGGGGTTGTTAGGGACGTTAATCAGAATTACAATGCATATACAGTACAGGCCAAAAGTTTGGACACACCTTCTCACTCAATGTGTTTCTTTATTTTCATGACTATTTACGTTGTAGATTCTCACTGAAGGCATCAAAACTATGAATGAACACATATGGAATTATGTACTTAACAAAAAAGTGTGAAATAACTGAAAACATGTCATGTTATATTTTAGATTCTTCAAAGTAGCCACCCTTTGCTTTTTTTGATAACTCTGCAAACCCTTGGTGTTCTCTCAATGAGCTTCATGAGGTAGTCACCTGAAATGGTTTTACCTTCACAGGTGTGCCTTGTCAGGGTTAATTAGTGGAATTATTTCCCTTATTAATAAAAAAGCAAATGGTGGCTACTTTGAAGAATCTAAAATATAAGACATGTTTTCAGTTATTTCACACTTTTTTGTTAAGTACATAATTCCATATGTGTTCATTCATAGTTCTGATGCCTTCAGTGAGAATCTACAATGTAAATAGTCATAAAAATAAAAAGGAAACGCATTGAATGAGAAGGTGTGTCCAAACCTTTGGCCTGTACTGTACATGTATGTGCTTCTCATACACATATGAAACCAAACTCATTCACATGCTTTACTGAAAACCTCACACACTGGCAGGGCACCTTCAACATTTTGCGATTCCTGCCTTAAACAAAAAGTCAAAATCAGATATTATTTAAGTCATATGTTGCCGTCATTGAGTAAAAACCTGCCAAGATTTAAACCAGGCGAGTTGCGGCTTATGTTTTTGCACCTGTTTGATTAATGTGTGCGCGGGTTGCACACTTGCTTTGACGGAGCTGAATGGTTACTACCAAGATGAACATGATTGCTCACAGTATGACAGGTGGGGCCCTTTTCAAAACTGAGCTCAACTGGCTCCGGTGTTGCTGTGCTTTTGCTCAGGACAGTCCCATAAAAATACACACCTTATATTGTGATATTGAGTTATCGACGATGGCCAGATTTTGTTTTTGTAGGAGAGTTTCTAACCAGACTCGACTTAAGTCTTATTGTCGAACTGAATCGTATTAAGATGCAACAGTAGTTCCCTTTGTGTATTGTTGGAAGACCCAGAGAAAGCTTCTGTAATGAGTCCATTGTCAGCTCCAATGTGAAAAGCACAGTGTGTACAGTGTGGAGCAGCGAACGCAAACAATACACAACATGAAGGGAGGAAGGCTACGGTAACGAGCAAACACCATCGATCTAGAAAGTGCTGAAATCACACAGGCTCACTGGAGGTTCATCACGCTGAATGCAGATGTCGGATCTGTCTGAAGCTACGTTTACATTGCTACAAAACGACTATCTTCTGCTATGTTCCCCCTGTCATTCCCCCTGCTCTGGCGTTTCACCACTCTCATTCCCTCCTCTGTCCCAGAGGAGAAAAGAAACTAGCATTTAACAAGCTGGAATCAGAGTTTTACTTTTTCATATAAACAAATGGCTTGATTAATGGATTATCAAAATAGTTTGCAATTAATTTAGTAAAGCATTACTCTTCCGCTGCACATCTAAACTTAGAATTTCTTTTCATTACTGAATATCCCACCACAGTCACAGAGTCTCTTGAGACTTCATTACACCCGGATAATAAAGTGACTCACGGTCACATGACCTGACGCAGAGTCCGAGTATCTGAGCATCACACAGCTATTGTTCTCTGCTAGTCTCGGCTCTGTGTGCAACGTCACTGATGCTCGATAAGGCCCGAGATCTCTCCACAGATAACAGCTGCTATTTCTGTCTACACACACACACACACACACACACACACACACACACACACACACACACACACACACACACAGACGCACAAATACAAAATGCAGCTGGTGCTGCCCTTTTAGAGCGGAACGATCACCCAGCACAGTAAATGTGAGACGTTTTGGAGGGGACACACTGTGTCTGAAAGTTGAAGACTGTGAGAAAAGATAGAAGTTAAGAAAGAAGACAAAATGTACAGAGAATAGAAAGGAAGTCAAGAAGTGACGAGAGAAAAAGCAAATGGAAGTTGAGGAAAGGTCCGTGTAAAGCTTATCAGTTCAGTTTTCTAAGCACAAACGGACATTTGGAAAAACAGAAAAATGGGTTCCAATATTCAACTTTTCATTGGCAGTATTATGAATAACTGGAGCTCAGACGCAATTTTGTAATTTTCTCAATTTCTGATCCTCTGAATGAAAAACAGAAAATTGGAAAAACAGTTTAAAGATCCAATTTTTTAATTTGTCAAGGCGGAAAAAAATGAAAAATTTGATATTGGAACCCATTTTTACTGTTTTTCTGACAAGCGTTGCACTGACCAGGAAAGGCCTAAAGACTCATTTATGCTCCCTTTACGTCCATTTCAAGTAATGTAATGTCAAATTAAGGACGCATGGAAGCATGTGGCCGGTGACGGCTACATCCATCGATTTCAAACAACGTAACCATCACCGGTCCCATACTTCCATGCATCCTTCGCATTGATATGGATGTAAAGCAGAACATCAACAGCTTACTAACAGCTAACTTGTCCTCGCTGGTAAACACAGGGTGCTTAAAACTCGTGTTTTTAGCTAGCTGCAGGCACTTTGTGGAGTTGTTTCCCCTGCCAGTGGGGGCGGGACTTAAATAAATATATATATATATATATATATATATATATATATATATATATATATATATATATATATATATATATATATATATATACATAGCCTATCTATGGTGTCTGCAGGCGTGCGGGGGGGTTCCAGGATACATCCCGATCCCACGAGATTTGCGTTGGGATCCTGCGGGAGCCAATCCCAATGCAGCGCTCAACACCAGTGGTTCCCAACCTGGGGTCCAGGCACCCCTTATGGGGGCAGCAAAGATCACGCAAGTCTTTATCTTGTTTAATGTTGAGGTAAAAAAAAAAATATTTGCACATGTTAAACAAATTATGATAATACACTAGAATATATAATGTATACAAATGTCTGTATGAAAACTATATATTTTTCTTCTCGCTTAAAATTGTAGGCAGGCTACTTAGTAGGCCAAACCTCCAGGACCTCTTAACCTGGGACCCTTGCTGTCATCAGGTCAGCTGGTAGCTTCTAGCTGTCATCAGGTCAGCTTTTGGGGCTCAGCTTTTCTTAGACATAAGTAGGGGGGGCGCCAAGGAAAAAAGGTTGGGGACCACTGCTCTACACTGTACCACACCACAATACAAAATATGACAAGACTGAGTCAATAAAATGCTGGTTAAACAAAGTCCTCAGAGTCCTGGCCTGCACACGGCTTGCCGTAGCTACAGCTTATATATTCAGAGTGCTTCTCCATAACATAACGAAGCTTTCTTTAGTAATTAGGAAGGAAAAAGGGCAAATCTAATCTTTAATGGCAGCTTTTTAGCCATCTGAAAACAGAGAGGACGAGCACTCATCGAGATTCCAAAGGCCTCGCGGGTAAAAGAGGAGCTTGTAGTAATTTAGATGATGATGGGTTGGTAATATGCAATTACTCTTGCTGGCTCCACACAGTTACCAGCTGCATCCATAACTGGCTGCTGGACGTGTGTTTTTAGAAAGATGATCAATAAAAAAACAAAGCAAGGCCGCCTTTTTAAATCTTAAAGCCATTTTCAGTCCACTTCAAAACATTCTTATCTTTTAAAAAGGCAAACCTGAGGCTGTTTATCGATCTGTTTGTTGCCTGCCAAAACGAGGAGAGACCCAAATGAGATGGGAAGGGATTAAAAGAAAGAACGAAGGGAAGAGGCCTCGAGAGCAGAAAGCCAACGACTGTGTGCTCTCTCCTTGGAGCTGTGGTCAGTGGCTTCTTCTGTTTTGTGGTCTAATATTACAGGAAATATTACTGTTGAATCATAGAGGGCCCGGGCAGAGATACAGAGAGACATAATTAAATAACAAGGAGAGGGTGGCATATGAACTGTCAGGAGAATAGAAGAACATTTCATCATGATGCACCACTGGATGGAGCATGTGTGCACTTTATAATCTTTGTGCCCACAGATTTAAAAGTAAGTGATTGTTTTTTGCCTCTCAAGTGAGTTTAGTGTCAAGCACACATATCCTCAGCTCAAATTGACTGCTTTATAAGACTGCTGTGGTCTGCGTAGGGAGGAGGTCGGGGTGGATGTTTGGGTCATAAAACACAGGGTTTTCAAGCCAGGAATCAGGTGTTCATGTACTGAAGAAGTTAAGGAGAAAACACAAGCCTTTCATCCAGGAAACAGGTGTTCATGTCCTGGAAGAAGTTAAGGAGAAAACACAAGACTTTCAACCAGGAAACAGGTGTTCATGTCCTGAAGAAGTTAAGGAGAAAACACAAGCCTTTCATCCAGGAAACAGGTGTTCATGTCCTGGAAGAAGTTAAGGAGAAAACACAAGACTTTCAACCAGGAAACAGGTGTTTATGTCCTGGAAGAAGTTAAGGAGAAAACACAAGACTTTCAACCAGGAAACAGGTGTTTATGTCCTGGAAGAAGTTAAGGAGAAAACACAAGACTTTCACCCAGGAAACAGGTGTTGATGTCCTGAAGAAGTTAAGGAGAAAACACAAGACTTTCACCCAGGAAACAGGTGTTCATGTCCTGAAGAAGTTAAGGAGAAAACACAAGACTTTCACCCAGGAAACAAGTTTTCATGTCCTGGAAGAAGTTAAGGAGAAAACACAAGACTTTCACCCAGGAAACAGGTGTTCATGTCCTGAAGAAGTTAAGGAGAAAACACAAGACTTTCACCCAGGAAACAGGTGTTCATGTCCTGAAGAAGTTAAGGAGAAAACACAAGACTTTCACCCAGGAAACAGGTGTTCATGTCCTGGAAGAAGTTAAGGAGAAAACACAAGACTTTCACCCAGGAAACAGGTGCTCATGTCCTGAAGAAGTTAAGAAGAAAACACAAGACTTTCACCCAGGAAACAGGTGTTCATGTCTTGGAAGAAGTTAAGGAGAAAACACAAGACTTTCACCCAGGAAACAGGTGTTCATGTCCTGAAGAAGTTAAGGAGAAAACACAAGACTTTCACCCAGGAAACAAGTTTTCATGTCCTGGAAGAAGTTAAGGAGAAAACACAAGACTTTCACCCAGGAAACAGGCGTTCATGTCCTGAAGAAGTTAAGGAGAAAACACAAGACTTTCACCCAGGAAACAGGTGTTCATGTCCTGAAGAAGTTAAGGAGAAAACACAAGACTTTCACCCAGGAAACAGGTGTTCATGTCCTGAAGAAGTTAAGGAGAAAACACAAGACCCTGCGCGGTCACGGAAGGCTTGTATCATGTGCACGCGCTGACAGTGTTGTTGTCATTATTTAGAGGTCCTCATGGGGGCGACAGAAACTACGCACTGTAGCTTTAAAACAGTAAGATACTGTGAGTACACTGTGTAATTTTAGCTGTGGATTTACAACAAAGGTTTAGGGGGTGGCAGTAGGTCAGTCAGTAGTGAATTGGGTTAGGAACCGGAGGGTTGCTGGTTCAAGTCCCTGTACGGACTCAAGTACGGGGTGTTCCCCTCCTGGGACCTGCCAAGGTGCTCTTGAGAAAGGCACTGAACCCTCTCACTCTGACATCTCTCCATTAGTGTGTTTAGCATGTATAGGTCCTGAGCATGTTTGTAATTCAGGCCTGTGTGCACTGTAATAACAGAGTGAAATTTGTGAATTGAATGAATAAAGGCATTCTTCTTCTTCTACAGTGTAGCATACAGACGGTATCTGATTGGTACGCAAGTTCAGTTATCAGAACCGCTATCGGGAAGGAAAATATGATGTTGGAACATCTTTAATAGTTATACTACCATACCTCGTTCTCCAATCTCCCTCTACTCCATCCCCTCCTCTCCTTCCCACTGTTCTTTTCATCATCACCTAATTTCTCCTCTCTCCTCCAATCTCAGGTTGATGTGCCATGCAGGCAGGCAGGCTGGCAGGCAGGCAGGCTGTTCCCTAACCAGGTCAGAATAGCAGGGATATTCTGGCGGGCCTGCTGTGTCCACAGACAGCCCATTACAGCCATCAATCAGCCGGCCCGCTCAGGCACTCACCCAGGACGGGACAAGAGGCCGAGGAGGAGAGAGGAGGAGACAGATTTAAGAGGCCGCTACGGGAAGATTCATTGCTCCTGACAGAGTACTCCGTCAGACACAGCAAAGTAAATCCGGGCGAGATCAATTCGCCCGCTGATGCTTTATTCCTCTGCAGAGGGACTGAGAAGAATTATCAGCTCTTATTAAGTTCAGGAAAAGTACAATATCAGTGATTAGTAGTTAATCATTGTACACAAAAGCTGTGCACCAAACCGTTCCCTGTCACGGAGATAGTGCACTATATAGTATAGTGTGTTCGCCTTTTTGTAGTGGTGTTTGAATTTTACGCTATATAGTTTACTATAAAATACCCACAATGCCAAGTCAAGTCAAGTTTTGTTGTCATTTCAACCATATACACTGGATATAGTGAGACGAAACAACGTTTCACCGTGGATCAAGTGGTGTTACACATTTAAAATATATAAAAACGACATTTTAGACAGCCGTGTCATTAACGTTAGAAACAAGTCATGAACGTGTATGACTTCTGTCATTAAGTGTCGATCATTTTTTGTCATGACAAGTTGACATTGTTTGGGTTGTCTTGATTATGACAAGTTGACATTAATCAAATTGACATTACCAGAAGTTGTCTTGGTCATGATAAGTTGACATTACATTTGTTTGGGACGTCTTTGTCATGACAACTTTACATTAACCAGGATGACATTACCAAAAGTTGTCTTGGTCATGACAACTTGACATAATATCATCCTGTTTAATGCCAAGTTGTCTTAATAAGGACACTCCAAAGAAATTTAATGTCAAGTTGTCATTACAAAGACATCCTCTGGTAATTTCATCCTGGTTAATGTCAAGTTGTCATTACAAAGACATCCCAAACAAATGTAATGTCAATTTATCATGACCGGAACTTCTGGTTCAATGAGGTTTAACAATGTATCAGCTAATAACAACCCAGAGTGTTTTTTTTTTTTTCTATCCCAGAATGCATCTGTGGTGTAGCCAGACCTTAGTCCACAGCACTGTGGCTAAATAAAGTCTGGCTATGAGAGACTACTGTAATGGAGACCTGCAGTGCTCATAGTGAAATATTTCAGCCTGATCTGTCGACAGGTGAGAAGTGAGTGCACAAACTCTGTCAAAACATTGCAGACAGTGCTCTTCAGGTTGACAGTTGTTCAATGAAAAAGAAAAGTGGAAACGTTCCAAGACAGAAAAACCTAATTATCCCATTCAACAAATTTAAGCAGCGGGATCACAGCTTTTAAAACAGAAGGTCAAAACAGGGCTGAGGGTGCCATCTGTGTGAGACATCTGATGCTGAACAGCGCTGACTTTTCTGAAACTAGAGAATTAAAGTTGAGTTCATGAATACAATTAAAAAAACTTGCACAAAGTACATGTGGAAAGTGAAAGGCTTACTTTATTTATTCATGAAAGGGGCCGGGGGATCATCCTACAGTTGTACAGTTGTACAGTTGTGCTGACAGAGCGGCTAATTCATGACCGACGCAGACAGCTGACTGACTGACTAACTAACCGGCATCCCACTAAACAACTTGACGGATGAACAAACCGAACCAATCAAAGGATTAATCAACCGACGACACGCCAAATTAACTTCCCAACCAACCAAAATCGTCAATGTGCTCAATCAAGCAAACCAATCAGGTGAATGAAGAAGCTCTCGTCCCGATAACTGGCTGATCTAATCAGATTATTTCAGATTCGTCGCAGGTTTTTACCTCCACTAGTTTTCATCTGTGTGGTTGAAGCTTTGCGTGCACTTCATCAGACTGCTAGGCTGATGATTTGGATGTCCCGTGTCCAGGCTGTTCTAATACATTCGTACATATAGCTACGAAAAATAAAGCACTGTAACTGGTATGTGTTCCACGAATTTATTACTGTCAGCAGCACATTGACTGCTGCTGTATAGGAGCGTGAAGATCCTTGTAAGGGGGAGGTTGGGGGGGATGTTTGGCTCCTAAAACACAGGACTTTCAAGTTGAGGAGCAGAGTTCATGTCCCGGAACAAGTTAAGTAGAAAACACAAGACTTTCACCCAGGAAACAGGTGTTCATCTCCTGAAGAAGTTAAGGAGAAAACACAAGACTTTCACCCAGGAAACAGTAGTCGTTTCGGTGTCTTAACTTAACTTTCTGTCGCAGTATGAGGGTTACCTTTTGTCAGCTAAATTTAACTTTAAAGACAGCTAAACTTAAATTTTAAGTGACCAGCCGGCAGTCGCCTTAATTTAGTAGGATATCATACGAAGTTTTGTGCATACCTTTTCGTATGATATACTGGCCAGTTCATTACAGTGCATTGACATGTCAGACAGATAGGCAGCATCTGCAGGGATGTCCTTCTGTTCCCCAACTTTTGTTCTCAACTTCATCTCGGTCCTTCAGTTCAGAACAAGCTGCTTTAACCTGTTCTTTAACTTGGAGATTTCACCGGCGTTCTCCGCTCTGTGCCGAACTTGCACCGTGTCATAGTCCAACTTTGAGTAATGCAAGGAATATTAAGATATGTAAACTCCTTCTCATGCATTGGTACATGCCATTAATTGCACTCGTCCAAAGGCATCATGCGCTTGCACAAGTGCGGGCAGATAAATCTGTTTCCATCAGCCTTTGGTGTGTTTTGTCTCCCTCAATGCTTCTTTTCTACCTCGGCCAAGAAACCTGCAGCCCTGACCGACTGACCAAACGGCTCATTAACCAAATAACTGACCAACACAGCAACAGACCATCTGCTCCGCTGACTGACTGACTCACTTGCTGCTACTTCAGAAAGCGATCTGTGTCTTCTCTGCGTTTGTGGGAGCATCTATTTATCTATTTATTCACTGTGGGTGTTAGCCGAGTCTCAGTTTTCATGCAGCTTCACCATGACACTGTATAAATCTGCTCTAAATGCAGCATAGATGACTCACCGTGTGTGTGTGTGTGTGTGTGTGTGTGTGTGTGTGTGTGTGTGTGTTGCATCGTTGTAACTGAGGTACATGACTTCTTTGTGTGTTTGGCAGGTGGAGGCAGAGGGAGATATATTGCGCCCGGTGCCACAGAGAATTGTTTAATAAACATTTTTATTAGCTCCTTTCTCACAGCCTCTGTGTGCGAGCCGGGCACACACACGGCTGAACGATGTGTAGCGTCGTCAGCAGCAAATCCCATCACGCATTGCAGCCAGGATGTCACCAAGCAACGCTGGCCGCTCCACAAGCCGACTGAAGGCAGAGAACACTTTCACACACTTCCACAGCCCAAACAATGTGTGTAATGCTGTTTCATAAGGCAGACTGATGTCATGAAGTGGCGTATGTTTGACACGCCAATTCGTATGCCATTTTTGCCGTGTTATCAAGATGCATACTCACTTTTTAGCGTGTTTATCAACGCCGTTTGGCCTCCATTGACTTACATTACCTTGCGATTGCGTGTGAATTTACGCTGTAGCGAGTAGTATGAAAGGGCGAAAATCCGCCTAGGGAGGTTGGTCGGAGGGGTAAAACACAGGACTTTCACCCAGGAGACCTTTCCTTAACTGTCACGTTTCCTAAATCCAACCGTAGCTTTCTTCTTTTCCTAAACCCAACCTGTCCGCTGTATACGCCGCTCAAAATGCGTACCGATAACACACCAAAGTGGCGTGTATGTTTACGTCCGCTGTATAACAGCGTAGACATACACACAGATAGCTCAAAATGCGTCCAGATAACACGCCACTTGGCTTAAGAAAGTGGGCGTGTAATTGCATTGCGCTCACACGCACAAATGATCTGACTTACCAGAACTACATTAACAGCCATGCTACTGCATTTTATTTTCAGATTCAAAATAGCTCTTCACCAGCACTTACAGCTCTTCTTCCGATACACACAATATGAGACCAGTACGCTTCACTAGGTCACTCTCACAGGCTCTCATTCCAGTTCCCCCCCATACAAAAACAACTACGGTCATAAATCATTTTTCTTTACTTACACCAACATTTTGAATGACATTCCCCATCACATCAGGACACATATTTTAAAAAGTCATTGTGTTCAACGTTCTATATTGTTGCAAAACAGGAACCTGCTGGAAATCAGTTTTTAAACTGAGTCAGGCCAGTTTATATTGTAACTTAATTGTTGCTTTTAAATTTTCCTGTAAAATAAATGAAATGAAATGTTTACGCGAAGTGATGATGTCACGTTGTATAAGGAAATAACTGTCCAAACGGCACCCTGTATAACAGGTTCAGTATATCACGATCTTCCAAATCCATGATTCGATTTGACTTTGGATGTAACATTTATGTAAACATTTTTTAACAGCCACTCTTTAGAAATGCTTGAGTTGAATCTCTTTTCATCCCAGGAGCTAAACGAAAAGCAACACAACATGTAGCCGCTGTCCCAGTTTCTGCTTTTGTTGCTCCGGTTCTCTCGCTTCAGGGACGAGTTCCTCAAAGCTCCAGGTGCTGTCAGGGGCTCGTGGCAGTGCTGCCGATTATGGGTCCCTATACAACGAACGCAACATCTGTTGGCATCCGTCAGAAATGTAGAGAAGTGTAGAGAAGAAGATTATGGGAAAATAAAGCATCACAACGCATGCAGCGGAGCAAACCGGACAACTACACAGTGGTGCAGGAAGCTGTTTTGGGGCTTTGTGAGTTAAAACTGCAGCTCACTGAGTCTTATTGTGAAGAAGCAGATGATATAACATGCTTAACTCGTGTTTCTTTGATGACGCATTCAGAGTTTCTGCTGTCCCAAGAAACAAAGCCCTAAAAAAAAATAGCTACATTAACAGCAGGACTTTAGCTAGGAAATGTAAAGCACTGTAATCAGTATGTATTCCATGAAATTTACCATTGTCAGCAGCACATTGACTGCTGCTTTATAAGAGCATGAAGATCCTCATAGGCAGGAGGTTGGGAGGATGTTTGGCTCCTAAAACACAGAGCTTTCAAACTGGGGAGCAGAGTTCATGTCCCTGAAGAAGTTAAAGGTGCAGTAGGTAAGTCTTATAAAACTAACTGTCTGTCATATCTGCTGAAACTGACCCTATGTTCCAGAAGAACTACATGAAATCCGGCTCCTCTGGCTCCACCTACAGCCTGTAGTGTGATTTGCAAAATTCCACAGCTCCCTGTTCAGATGCACCAATCAGGGCCAGGGGGAGTGTCTAACTGCATGTCAATCACTGCTCATGCGCACGCATTCCTTCTCCCTTGTGGGGGGAGGGGCTTAGGAGTCCGTTTTGGGCTTTAGCGGAAAGGGGAGAGGGACTGAGAAGTTGTTGATGTTCAAATTGATCTTCACAGTCCTATTTACAGCATTTTCAATAAGAAAACACAAGACTTTCACCCAGGAAACAGGTGTTCAAGTCACGGGAGTACTACTTTAGGGGACCAGTGTTTTAACCCAAACCACCATCTTTTTTCTAATCTTAACTAGTCGTTTTGCTGCCTAAACTTAACTGATGTTGCAGCATTACGGTCACCTTTTGTAGGCTAAACCTTCACTGCAACGTCTGCTGAAACGATCGTCCCCTCACGGTGCTCTGTTCTCGGCTCACAGTCACCTTTCCTCGGCTAAATTTAACTGTAAAGACCACTGAACTTAACTGGCACGTGACCGACCGACAGGTCGGTGTAATTTCGTAGCATATCACACGAACACGTTCATGAGAATAGGTTGCATAAGGACATGTTATGAAAGCCTGTACTATGTCAACGTTTATCTACATCACTGACAGACGGTCCAGAAGCAGTCGGAGACATAGGGCCTATATTGCACCCGGCTCAGCGCAAAGCCCAACGTAGGTGTCTTTGCTAGATTAAGACCGACCCAGTTGTCAGTTTCCCGTCCAGCTCACGCGTCATTTAAACAGCAAATGCACCTGCGCTCATATATGCGCCTATGTGCGTGCTGGTCTTACAGGGAGGTGTGTTCAGGTGCATTCTGGGCGTATTGCTAGCTTGAGGCAGCAGGAAGTGATCGCGCCATTGACCAACAAAAACCTGGTCTAAAGTCAATAACGCAGCATTTCATTGTTATTTTAACAGAGCATTAGTAAAATGCTCCTAGGCTCGTGCACAGCGTGCACACACTATGCTTGTTACACACACAGGGACGCACAGCAGCACACACACACGCGCAGAAGATTACAAATAAAAATATTATGGTGCAAATCCTCCATCATAACAGCAATGCTCCAAGGTCCAAACCCGCCTGGCTTTTAAAGGGAATGGGAGATGATCTCTGATTGATTGATTGCATGTTACGCCCAAAACACACCTCTGATTAATGAAGGCACTAAGTACAACCCTTTAGAACCAGACGCCCGGCACACAGACCCTTTTTTACACAGTCAAACTACCAAAAGTGGATTTGGACAAACCCTAAACACACCTGCACCAGCCGCTTCACGCTGTGCGCTTAGATCGTTAAAATAAGGCCCAAAGAGATTGTGGTTGCAAGCAAAATAAAACATCCTGCTATGTTTCGGGGTGACAGATTTACTACGAACGTCTCCCAGCCAGTTCTGGTCAGCGATGACTGTTTTCTCACTTCATCACACAGCAGCTACGTCAACGCGCCAAGCATCACTTCTGCTGGTTGGGCTCGTCGCTGTGAGCCAATCATCGTTCTCCTCCTCTCAAGAAACACAAATAATGATTAATTATTTGCATGAACTTTAGCTGCACGCTTGTTTTTGAAATGATAACAGACGGGTCGTAAACCATCACCTTCAATTAAAGGCCAATGCCGTAAAACTATTTTCTAAACTGTTCCCATCAGCCAAATACAATTTAGAAAGTCTGGGCCTCCCTGTCATGTTTAATTTAACATGCTGTGGCTGTTTCAGACCTTTTGATAAATGAGCTGTGTGAAACAGAGAGGGCAACATGCTGACATTCATTTACCCAAATAAATCCAAAAAAATCTTCTTTCATTTGTGTTCTGCCCATATCTCTGTGTTGCTATGTGTTTATCTGTATGTCAGCTGGGGAAAACAAATCTAACATATTTAGATTTCATGTGTTCGTATTTGCAAAAACCCTTTCATAATCTAATTATCAAAGTTTTTTTCTCAGAAACCTTTCCAGTGATCCCAACAAACTCAAAATTTTTGTAAGTAAGTGTGTTTATAATGTCCATGTCAACACTATATCAAGGATGCACCGAATCCAGGATTTGGATTTGGCTGAATATTGGACTTTTTGACGGGGTTGGGTTTCTGCCGAAACTTTTTTTCCACCGAACTGAACAGTACACTTGCACTAGGCGCGCTACCCTGGTCGCCGTAACTACGGCGCCGTTGATTACGGGAAGGTGTTTACGTAGGTGGAGCGTTCAATGCAGCAGGCTGTGAGAAAGTGGACATGGATCTGGTGAGGGAAGGTGTTTACGTAGGTGGAGCGTTCAATGCAGTAGGCTGTGAGAAAGTGGACATGGATCTGGTGAGGGAAGGTGTTTACGTAGGTGGAGCGTTCAATGCAGTAGGCTGTGAAAAAATGGACATGGATCTGGTGAGGGAAGGTGTTTACGTAGGTGGAGCGTTCAATGCAGTAGGCTGTGAGAAAGTGGACATGGATCTGGTGAGGGAAGGTGTTTACGTAGGTGGAGCGTTCAATGTAGTAGGCTGTGAGAAAGTGGACATGGATCTGGTGAGGGAAGGTGTTTACGTAGGTGGAGCGTTCAATGCAGTAGGCTGTGAGGAAGTGGACATGGATCTGGTGAGCAGTAGGCTGTGAGAAAGTGGACATGGATCTGGTGAGCAGAAAAAGTGTGTTGTTGTTTGGCAGTACTTTCAGTCAAAATAAGGCCATTCAAGTCCAGCTACATGTTCAATCTATTCAATGCTGATTGTTCTGGTGGTGGCGAGGACCCTAAACTATACACATTCATGTCCATGTTACAGATGTGAACACACTATATAGTTAAGGGCACAGCTGCAGTTTTCTTGCATTGTGTGACTATTATTTCTAATCAAGAAGCAAGAGCAGAATAACTACAGGATAAAATTAGCCCAGATAATTTCCTTTAAGTATAAAATGAAAATGTTCCCATTCTTGAACATATTACTTGTCCTGAAGAATCCAGAGTACACAGTGCTCTCTGACATTGTGTCTGAAGCCAAAATGAAAATGACTGGTGCCTGATGATTGCATATCCCAGGCAACCAATCTCGATGCCCTGTCTAGATGGATTTTTAATTAAACTAATACCTGGTTTCTGAACCAGCATATTTCATCAATGGTTTTGTTTTGAAGGAGGAGGTCACTTTATAAAAAAAGCATATAGCGCAGGACTCGGTCGAGAACAACTACAATATTTGGTGAGCCCATTGGCCGAGTCTAAGACAAGTCAGAGACAACAGAAAGGCGCCTCTAGTCTGGACTAGAGTACTACAGCCCTGGTTTTCAGGGGTTTGTCCACTCTACCCTGAGAAGAACATGTAACCATGCCCGGATTATCCATAAAGGCACTTGGGCTAGTGCCCAGGGGCACCAACCATTCACAACCAGTGGCGGGGGCACCACATGACACAAACTTTAACAATATTTTCCGTAAATTGATATTATTATTCACTTGTAATTGTTGAAAGACCATGCATTACTCGTTTATGAACACTAATTACCACAATAATAATAATAATAATAATAGTAATAATATAAATAAATCAATATTACATGACCACTATCACTCCCCCCTCCCCAATCTGTCAGAGTTGAGTTGGTCCACAAGTATGCGCAAATGTATCTTTTAATAATCAAAAGTGGCCAGTTTAATCCCCCCAAAAATTGTATCATAATGATGAATGTAAAACATTAACTGTTAGTTAATTACATTTGAGAAATCCCCTTGATTATGTCTGATATTTTGGCAGGGGGAAAAGCAAGTGTTGGTTTCTCTTTGCATAATGAAAATGTTTAGTTTTTTGTTAGTTTTTTTTTTGGCTTGTCTGCTGGGCTGATGTACTGATGTGTATTGATTTTGACATTTTGAATTGAGTGCTGTGCTTTTTTGAATTCGACATTTCGAATTTTGCTTTGAAGTATAGTACCCAGGGGCACCAAATTGTCTTAATAGTTTCTCCATACAGATTCTTACTAAAATACGAACGCCTGGTCAGGTGCCTTTGGCGTTGTTATTGATGCTAAAAGTCTCCTTTAGCGTCATATATAAACACGCTTTATCTAAAACGCGCTGGGTCACTTTTATCGTTACTTTTGATGCAGTTAGGTTGTTTAGGAAGAGTAGAACGGAACAGTTGGATTTAGGAAATGCGACATGCGGGACACAATCCCTGGTTTCCTGGGTGAAAGTTGTTGTTTGACCCATCCACCCCCCCAACCTACCTCCCTATGTGGATTTTCGGCCTTTCCTACTACTCGCTAGCCATCCTGATCTAGCGAGCTCCAGTTTTCCACTCGCAGATCAGTCCGGCATCTTGAGATAGAGAAAAGTTTGGAGCCGTTCGCCAAACGACCGACCAATCGGCATTGGTTTTGAGGCGGGTTTAGGTGTGACGCAACGAGAAGCAACTGTTCAGTCCAAACAACATGGCGGCTTCCACGGATGAGATGATCGTAGCTATCGCAGCAAGTTTTATCCAAATTAGAAAGTATTCGTAGCTATCGCAGCAAGTTTTATCCAAATTAGAAAGTATTCCTTCATTGAAAGAAGAGCAAAAAAAACACCACTGGAGGCTTTTCTTGGAGAAAAACATGTTTTTTGCTCTTCTCCCAACTGGTTTCTGATTGGTTGATTTGGCCCGTCTATCACCACCTATAGTTGGTGATAGATGGATGGTTTATCCAATCAGCTAACCAGGATTTTCGCCCCCTTCCCAAAAGAAAAAATCCATCTGGCCGAGTCAGGTTAACTATTCGCTACCGTAGTCACTCTTAGTGCTACGTCATATTCAAACGCAGTGTAGCTGCTGCTCTCCCCGATGCGTTCAACAAACACGCTGAAGGGTGCCTTTTGCGTCGCTTCTCATGCTGACAGCCACTGCCCAAACGTCCATATTTTACGAGTTCGGAGTGAGAACGGGTTGGTTTCTTCATACAGCTCAGAGTGTGCATCATGGTGAAGACTTTCCTGATGCTGTCGGAAAAGATAATTCATCTAAACTGATCATGATCAATGCATCTGGCTTCAGTATGCAGATGATAAACAGCAGGGATGCTCCAACCGTGCTAAATTGAAGCAATTTCATTCTAATGAAGGCTCCACATATCTGCTGAATACATTTATTAAACGATATTAAGACGTATTATCTCCACGGGGCGGCCGTGGCAGTCAGATACAGATGAAGTGATGGTAATCACAGTTTCTACTCGGGAGACTTACAGTACTTTACCGATATTTATTCACACAGCAGTGAGACTTGTGAGAAACGATAAAGAATTGCAGTCATAAATTCCAGTGACGGAGGACATAAAAAGGGAGCCAAATCAAACCCAAGGGGCTTCTTAAAACATGTATTGTCTTACTGAAGTTTGCGTTTGCATATTTATTTTCATTATTTTTAATTTTAGATGCTAGAAACTGATTGGAAAAGTTACCGTTCATTCAAACAAGCCTGGCAGAAGTTTAGAAGTTTTAGCAAGAGCCACAATGTCCGAATGAGAAAGCCAGTGGGGAGTACATGCTCAATACAAAGGTTGCATTAAACAATGCATTCTCATGAAGGAGTTTGTATGATATCATACAAAAACTTACGCATAATAATTTGTATGTCCGAGGAAATTACGGCAACAGCCGGCCGGTAACATGACAGTTAGTCTCGCTTTGCCAGACCTTGCTCCAAAGCGCTGCGGAGGACAGCCCGGTCTCACGGCAGTTCGTGAAACGGTCACGTTAATGAATCTATTGATTCGTGAACAGGATACGATTATGTCGTTTTTTTTCATGTGGTGAGCACAAATTTTTATTTAATGTACAGTACAGGCCAAAAGTTTGGACACACCTTCTCATTCAATGCGTTTCCTTTATTTTCATGACTATTTACATTGTAGATTCTCACTGAAGGCATCAAAACTATGAATGAACACATATGGAATTATGTACTTAACAAAAAAGTGTGAAATAACTGAAAACATGTCTTATATTTTAGATTCCTCAAAGTAGCCACCCTTCTTCTCTTTGATAGCGCTGCAAACCCTTGGTGTTCTCTCAATGAGCTTCATGAGGTAGTCACCTGAAATGGTTTTACCTTCACAGGTGTGCTTTGTCAGGATTCATTAGTGGAATTATTTCCCTTATTAATAAAAAAAGCAAAGGGTGGCTACTTTGAGGAATCTAAAATATAAGTCTTATTGTGAGACATATTTGGAGTAGAAATTAGATGAATATACATGGGAAGATTTTGATCAGCTGAGTTCCTTCGGAGTCCGTGGATTTCAATGTCAAATGTATTTCTGATATATAAAATATAATAACCTTCTCCGTGTTTGAAAAACTCAGAAATAAATGTTTTCATTCTCATGTGACTGCAATGTTCAATGTTGAAGACATCCCTAATTGTGTGTGTGTGTGTGTGTGTGTGTGTGTGTGTATTAGAGTGTGTGTCTCTGTGTGTGCAGCATTTTGTATTTGTGCGTATGTGTGTTTGTGTGTGCGTGCGTGCGTTCGGCGTGTGTGTGTGTGTGTATCTGTGTGTGTGAGTGTCTTTGTGTGTGTGTGTGTGTGTGTGTGTGTGTGTGTGCGTGTGTGTGCACGTGTGTTTATATATGTGTGTGTGTGTGTATGTGTGTGTGTGTGTTCTTGTTTAACTATATTTGTGGGGTCCAAAAACCGAGAGTCCACTATACTTGTGGGGTCCCCACAAGTTTAAAGGGCTGTTGAGGGTTAAGACTTGGTTTTAGTATTAGGGATAGAATTAGGTTATGGTTAGGGTGAGGGTAAGGGTTAAGGTTAGGCATTTAGTTGTGATGGTTAAGGTTAGGGTAAGGGTTAAGGTTAGGAATTTAGTTGTGATGGTTAAGGTTAGGGTAAGGGTTAAGGTTAGGCATTTAGTTGTGATGGTTAAGGTTAGGTTAAGGGGCTAGGGAATGCATTATGTCAATGACGGGTCCCCACAAAGATAGTGCCACAAACCTGTGTGTGTGTGTGTGTGTGTGTGTGTGTGTGTGTGTGTGTGTGTGTGTGTGTGTCAGAGTGAGTATGTGTCTATCTGTTTCTATATCTCCCTGTATTTTCCTGAGCTGAGACCTTAAGCTGAGTAATGCTGTGTAAGCTCTGAATAACTCCTCCTAGTCCTGTTCCCACACAGTACGCTACAACAAACATCTCCCGCAGGCAGCTGCATGGAAACACTTCCCAGAAAAATCTCTTTTCTATGTTCCTGTACTACGGCACGCAAACTATAATCAGTATCTTCTTTTATTTACTTCTCTTCCTGTTTTGATGGATGCTGTAGGTAATTATATGTTGTGTTGTTTTTCATATCTAAACTTCACAGAAACAAACCGAGCTCGAAGCGTTCCAGGCCACAACAACAACAACATAAAAAAAAGAGAGTAAAAAGACAAAAGTGCGGACGTGAGGTAAAAGTTTTTTCGGAGGGAATCTTGCTGCAGGAAACAGAGCATGACGTGAAGCGGCGCCGATATGGAAACACTCGACTCGGCTCAGTGGACGGAAGAACAAAAAAACAGACGTGGAGTTTTGTTGTGTTTACCGTGGCGGGTTATCTCGCTTTCTCTCTGTAGAAGTTCTTCTTTATCTGCTGAAGGAAATGGAAGAAGGAAAAACAATCCCTCGAGTTACCCGAGAATCCTCAGACTGTCAGCCAGAGCTCACACGGCTACAACGAGACGGAGAGAAATACACAATCACTGGACAGAGAGAGATGCTCTTAGATGTTTCCCTTTTTGTGCATCCTCGTCCCAGAAATGCTTGTTACTAACCTAGCTCTGGGGAGTTTGCTTATGTTTCTTCTTCGCCCAGATTATTGCCTTGGATTAGGGTGGCACCAAGACCTGGGGCTTGGGTGCAGCTGTCGCTGTGAACCTGCTACACCCTTCTACGCTGTGGACCTGCTACACCCTGCTACGCCCTGCTGTCCCCTACTATGACATGAACTACTACAACTACCGTTGTAGCCACTGTTCCATTATCTTTATTATGACTATTATTTGCCACTGTTCATCACACCCCCAACCGGCACCGTCAGACACCGCCTACCAAGAGCCTGGGTCTGCCGAAGTTTCTTCCTAAAAGGGAGTTTTTCCTCGCCACTGTTGCAATAGCCACTGCTAATGCTTGCTCTTGGGGGGAATTACTATAATTGTTGGTGCTTTGTAAATTATAGAGCGTGGTCTAGACCTACTCTATCTGTAAAGTGTCTCGAGGTAACTCTTGTTATGATTTGATACTATAAATACAATTGAATTGAATTAGATCTTCAGCACTACAGCGTGGTACAGAATGTAAAGTCTGTCAGAAAGATCATGTTGTAATATAAAGGACAACTAACTCACGACAGAGCCGGCCCCAACCAAAATAACACCCCAAATCCCAGAAAAAGTGTTTTTTTTCATAATATGGGCACTTTAAGACTTTCCGATTAAAGTCAGCAGCATTAGAAACCACCTCACAGCAAAAAGAAAGACACAACGGATTATCACAAACCAACTGAGAAACCATCAGCGAGAGGGACAGAGAACTGTCTCTTCCGTTTGGCTTACCGCCAGGTTCCAGCCATGGCAACAAAGATAAAACTAATCTCACAGCTACAGACTCTGAGCTTTTTAATCAATATACACATTATATTTGTATCATTTCAAATGTTAGTGAAGCTGCTCCTGTAAAATGTCCCTAAAGCTCAGATCAAGAGAGAGAAAGTCGCCCTCTCAGCTCTGACTTACTGTCCACTTTCCCCTTCACAGTGTGCAAGCGCATCTTAATCTCACTCTGTGGGTCGGTCTGCTGAACATTAACTCAGAATAGCAGACCGGGGATCTGGAACTGGAGCTCAAAGAGAGTTTTTATAAAGCCCAGTGACCTGCCTGACTTCAGGGCTCAGCAGCGAACTGCCGGAACGTTGCCATCGCCTGACTCACCCCATCTCCTCACGGTTCCTGTCCACAGTGGAGTTTTTTGTCGGCAGGGACAATCCTTTCCCACCCCCAACTCGTAAAATAGTGACACTTCTCAGTGTCTCTCAGTGTCCTTTAGCGTCCGTATGGAACGCACCGGGAAGAGCAGCAGCTCCGCGGCGCTGTAAGATGACGTAGTATTAAGAGGGACAACAGAGAGCAGTACGAAAGACCGAAAACCCAAGTAAGGAGGCAGGTTGGGGGGGTGGATGGGTCAAACAACACAGGACTTTTACCCTGTTTCAGTGTCCCGCGTGTCACTGAAACCTACATTTTATAACCCCACCCACCATCTTTTCAAAGTAGAGAGTAGTATGTAGAGAGACAACGGTAGAGAGTAGTATGTAGAGACAGCAGTAGAGAGTAGTATGTAGACAGTAGTATGTAGACAGACAACATTAGAGAGTAGTATGTAGAGAGACAACAGTAGAGAGTAGTATGTTGAGAGACAACAGTAGAGAGTAGTATGTAGAGAGACAACAGTAGAGAGTAGTATGTAGAGAGACAATGGTAGAGAGTAGTATGTAGAGAGACAACAGTAGAGAGTAGTATGTAGAGAGACAACAGTAGAGAGTAGTATGTAGAGAGACAATGGTAGAGAGTAGCATGTAGAGAGACAACAGTAGAGTAGTATGTAGAGACACAGCAGTAGAGAGTAGTATGTAGAGAGACAGCAGTAGAGAGTAGTATGGGGAGACAGCAGTAGAGAGTAGTATGTAGAGAAACAACTAGCGGCAGCTAGCTAGTTAGCTTGGTTGGTTGACGCTGAACAAGACATGTTTAGGCGACCAAAATGTTCCAGTTAACTTTGCTGAAGTGTAAACACCCAGTGAGAGGGTCCAAGTTTAAGATAAAAACACGGACAACAGCCCAAAACAAGATGAGGTCTATTTTAATGTCCTCAGTGTTAGCATGGTTAGCATGGCTAAGCCTCTGTCCTGACTCACAGGTCCTGAAACATCCCCTTCTTTATCGTCTGTTTTAAAATAAATGGGACCATCATTTACTAAATGAACATCATGCTTTGTTGAAGAGGACTTGAAAGTAGCGATTGAGACCATAAACTCATTATGAAAATGAGAAGAAGTCTAATTTTTCTTATAGACTTCTATAGAAACAGACGTCTTTTTGGAGCCACATTGGCTTCACATTTGTTAAACCCTGTAAGTTTTGTTGATTATTTTTACAGTTTGTGATCACAACTCATGATTTCTGGAAAGGCTAAAGTGCATTACTGATGGTTTCTGTGCGTATGCATGCGTGTTCAAATAAAAAAAGCCCAAAAAGAGAAAGTGGGACTGTCAGGAGCTTTGGTTCAGGTGGCGAGAAATGCAGAATCGTTGGCAAAGTTACTCTTCCGCACAAAACATCTGCTGCAGCTTCTAGACGGCTGATATAGCCATGGTTACACTCGCCGGTCTCCAACTGGAACCAACTGATAACTTTTAATGCACATATTCCATCAATATCCATTCATGCTCCGGCTGCACTCAGCACACTTTAATTCCAATGAATTCGAAAAAAGTTATGTCCTTTTAGACAATGACTGTGAGAATAAAAGCAAACGCATTATACCTATATACAGTAACTGTTGAATCTGTGAGTCATCTTTATTCAGTAAAAGGTCAGTTTTTCACATTGGAGTTTTGAATGAGTGCCTGCTGAATGCTGAAAAAGAAGTTCAGAACCAAGGACACAAAACTTGTTCTTGAAATGCTTCAGAAGTCACAAAGAACACATATCCAACCTGTATCAATGTGTGATCTGTAGGGAAAATTTTAAATACACAGATGCACTAAGTTCTTTAGTACTACATACTACCTCTTTTTATCAACCAAGGGTCGTATTCCGGGATGCACCGAATCCAGGATTGGGCTTCAGATTTGGCTGAATATTGGGCTTTTTGACAGGGTTGGGTTTCTGACGAACCTTAGCAATTTCTCCCAGCGAACCGAGCCCTACGCTTGCCCTCCACGCGCTACGCTGGTCACCGTAGTGACGGCGCCGTTGATTACGGGAAGGTGTTTAAGTAGGTGGAGCAGTCAATGCAGTATGCTGTGAGAAAGTGGACATGGAACTGGTGAGCAGAAAAACAGTTTTTTGGCAGTACTTTCAGTCAAAAGAAGGCCATTCAAGTCTAGCTACATGTTCAATCTGTTCAATGCTGATTGGTCTGGTGGTGGCGAGGACCCTAAACTATACACAACATGGCCGCTATTACAACATCTGGTCTGAAACATCTGAAAGAATACGAGTTGTGCATGAAGGAATCTCCAGACAGCAGCCAGAATGCAGCAACTTCAGGTACGGCAAAGGAAGGACAGTCCCTGTTGACTTCATTCATGTGTTTACTGGGTTCATGGACTGAGGATGGGAGGAGGAGTCAGCACAAATCTCAACCAGTGGATTCGGTATTCGGCCGAACCCCAAAAATCTGGATTCTGTGCATCCCTAGTTGTATCAGAGGGTAGGGAACCAACGATGCATATCATGGTATAATTTGGACGGCTGTTTGGTCCATTAGAGAGTAACAGACTTCACTGCAATATGAAGCAAAAATATACTGTACATCACGCTTTAGTGTCTTGGGATATGAAAGGCCGATACAGCAGCAGCAGCAGCAGTGGCAGGGACCTGGGGGCTGTATGTTTCTACGCGGCACCGTCGCAGTGTTATCACAAAGAGATGGTCTATAATGAAGGATTGTGGGCCTTTGCAGCAGCAGCACCGAGGCCTCCAGAGAGAAAGAGCAAACTACTACAGAGCAGCTAGACGAGCAGCTCCGGGCCTGTTCCTACAACGATCGCTGCTGTGGAATTAATGGACAGTAGCCGGAGTGATTTGTCTTCCATTGATTGGTTATTCTGTATTCTGTTCAGCTTTGAGCTTTATGTTCATTTACACAAATAAACTGAAGCAGAAAATGCTCCATCTATCTGCCCTTCCTGCTGTTTCTGTAAGATCCTGCTACTGCTGCTGCTGCTGTTATCATCAGTACAACCACAACAGGCAGCTCGGTGAGTCCACCGTCCCCAGAGGAGGGGAGATTACTTTCAGAGTGTTTTTCAGGGTCATCATGCAAATACGTATGCTGGGCCACCAAAATAATAAGCTGCTCAAAACCGTTTGGTGGGAAATGAAGGGGGAGGATCGAGTCCAGTCTAATGTCCTCAACGAAATAATGCAGACTGTTCTCATGAAGAATTCAGACATATAGCTACGAAAAGTACAGCTGTGTAATATTCCACACATGTATTACCATCAGCAGCACATTGACTGGAGGATCGAGTCCAGTCCAATGTCCCTCTTAGCCTTCAGCTCAATCTGTTATATATTCACACGTCTAATCTTCCCAGAAACCTCGGCTCTGCTCTCCGGAGGATTTAAAGCGTCTGCAGAGATCTGGTTCGATCCGCCTCTCTGTCTGGACCAATCACAGAGCGTCAATTTGCGCGAGCGGGAAGCGAGGGAGGGTTATGGAAATGAGAAGTGAGAAGCCGAGTCGGTCCGATTGAAGAGGAACGCAGGTGTCGCTTGGCGAAATTGACAGCTGAACATTTTCCACTTTTGCAGAGAAGAGAGCGAGAAAGGATTCATGACACAAGAAGACAACAGCGATTTTCTAAATGAGTGAACGACAGCGAGCTGCTCTTCGAGTGGCAGAGAGGAGATGAGAACAAGATGAGGAAATCAGAGAGAGAGAGAGGCTTAAAGAAGGAGAAAAGTAATCCAAAGAAACTTTGTGTCAAACATAACTTAAATATATATATATATATGGGCTGTCAAACGATAAGTTTTTTAATCGCGATTAATTGCAAAATTTCTATAGTTAATCACGTTTAATTGCATGTTTTATCACATGAATAAATTTGTATTATTCTGCATTTCAGAACAGTTTTTAAGTACATATTAACAATGGAAAGCAATTCTTACCAGCGTATCTTGATTGGGAATCAAATGAACGCAAAGAAAGTTACTTTATGAACTTGACTTTAAGATTTGTATTTGTTTATTATTTATTTACTGTAAACAAAAGAAAAAAAATGTGTGAATCTGTCCAATTCCTCCAAGTACCTAACCTAACTGAGATGTAACACTAACCCTTTGCTTATACAGTACAAACAAAATGGTCCAAAAACCGGATGCCACAGCAGGACAATTGTAACCTTTAAATTTTTCTAATAAGGAATGTAACAATTCTCCTGGACAGAAAAGGGGGTGGACAATGTCCCAAATGACAAAAAGTCAAAAAAACGATACAAACAACGCAGTCCTAAAACGTATGCTGATATACAGAGTCAATATAGTGTGCAGTAACTCCTAAATAATGTTGATTACTCACTGACGCCCAGTGATCACCGGTTAATGAGACAGCATTTGCACTCTGCAGCAGTTCTAATTGGGCTGCTTTCTCCGTGGAGTACAGGCTGTGTATGTGTGAAACTACTGTCCTCCCTCGACAGCTTTTTAAAAGTAAACTTTACATTCAGAATAGACCTTTTTCACGGCAGACATGTTGACATGTCATAGTAGGAAAAGCACAGGTGTATTCAAAACCATCAATGATGGCTGCATTCCACTTAGGAGAGGTCCTGGTATTGTGCATGCTGACTCACTGAAATATCTTACTGGGACACTTGATGGAACTGAGCCATCGTTAAGGTTATCAGTTTCAGCTGTGCTTTTCCTACTATGACAAGTCAACATGTCTGCTGTGAAAAAGGTCCATCTTATTGGCATCCATTTTGGCGTCTCTCACGAGAAAACCCAAGAAAAAAATGAGCGGAAGTAGGTAGTGGGCGGAGCCAGGCTAGCCTTGGATATGTTGTTGCTTGGACAATATTTTCTGCTCTCTGCTTCAGTCATTGTCCTCGCGCTCAGGCTGCTTTCTGTGTGCTCGTGAGTCCAATCAACATGTAAGACATGCTCTCAAATTGGTAAACCATGCTCTTGAATAAATATGAAAATTAAACTCCATGAAACTGTACACGCTGCGTGTGGGTTGACGGGGCTGAAGGAGTTGGCATCAATTTGTTATAATAAGTCTAGAGTGTGAAAAGACCAGCATATGGAGATTTCAGTGAATAACGTATATCTTTTTTCGATATGCAGGATAGGTAGAACACGTTTACATACATGTATGCAAATGTATTCAAAGAGACACTTAATGAAGACACATGTTGAAGCATTTGTCATCTGTTCATTTTTTCAATTCCGTGCAGCCAGCAACAACCTGCCTAACATGGCACACACGCACGCACACACACACACGCACGCACACACACACACACACACACACACACTCTGTACATATATACACATACTCGCCCACTTGTTTGATAGCTGACACAGACAGACAAACCCACACTCAGAGACACACACACAGACACACGTAGACAACCACACATAGACACAGACAACCACACACAGACACAGACAACCACACACACACAGATATACACACACAGACACACACACACACAGTACATATATACACATACTTGCCTACTTGTTTGATAGCTGACACAGACAGACAGACAGACCCACACACAGAGACACACACACACACACACACACACACAGCAGGAGAGCGAGTGTGCATCATCCAGCTTTACAAGGCTCTCCTCTCTCATCACATCACATTACAGCATCAGAGCAGCCAATCAGAGACAGAGAGAGACTTCCAATGCTCTTCATAGCACAATGTCTCTTTTAAGAAAAACACAAAGAGGAGAATAAGTGACGAGATGGGAGAGAGATGGTGATGGAGACACAAATATGGTGAGACAAATGGTAAGATAAGTAAGGTCATCTTTATTTAACGAGTGTCCTGTCCAAGATTGGCAACAATAAGGTACAACACAAACTAAAGATAGTTTTCGTTTAAGAGGAATTGTTGTTCTACTAGAAATATCACCACATAATCTTACAACTATGAAGGATGAAAGTAAGATTAATTAGCTTTTTTAAGATACGGATGGTTTTGGAAGAGACATGTTGCTGAGTGTCGCGTAACAAATCCTCTTTTTTCCCATCAGGTTGTGTTAGTGTTTTTGTCGGAGTCTTAAAGACCTCATATTATGCTCAATTTCATATATTTGTTGTACTGCACATTGCTGCAGCTCCTCTTTTCACCCTGTGTGTTGAGCTCTCTGTTTTAGCTACAGAGTGATGTCACACATGCTCAGTAGCTAGGAAAGGACTACTAGCCAGTCAGAAGCAGAGTATGAGGGCGTGCCCTGACAGTACCTAGGTAAGGACTACTAGCCAGTCAGAAGCAGAGTATGAGGGCGTGCCCTGACAGTACCTAGGTAAGGACTACTAGCCAGTCAGAAGCAGAGTAAGAGGGCGTGCTACGCTAGCAGCTAGGTGAGCATTATAACGTGTCTTGTCTCTGAAGTAAAGGCTGGACTACAATAGAGCTGTTTGGAGCAGTTTGTGAACAGTGGTTTCTGTTGGAGATGGTAAGTCCTTTTGGGGGGACTTTTGGCTTTTTCCCTTTGTAAACCTATAACATGCACAAAAAAAAGAGTATATTCAGTAATACAGATTAAAATGCACGAGTAAGCCAAGCCTTGGGGCTCCTAGATACAGACCACTAACCAGTTTGGTGCCCTAAGCAAGATTTCAGCTGTTTTTGTTGCTTATTGTAACAGTTTGTTTAAAATGTTCAAGTTTTGTTTTGCCAACGTTTTTTGTCACTTTGTTCGCAGTTTTTGTCGCTATTTTCAACGTTTTCCCCTACCGTTTTTTTCACATATTTTTGTCATGTCTCCAAAGTTTTTTCAACATTTTATGTCGTTTCTTCAACGTTTTTGTTGCTTTTTTCGAAGCTGTTTTTGGGCCGTTTTTTCTGCTTTTTTGTCCACGCTTTTGACATTTTTTCCCCCAGTGTTTTTGTCGCTTCTCCCGATGTTTTTGTCGGGTTTTTTTGCTTATTATCTTTGACTTTTCTTTACTCATTTAGACTGCTGGCGCACCTAGCGTTTGCCTATACTGCCTATGCCACGGGCCCGCCCTGCATACACACAACAATAATAGTATTACGTTTTTCGCAGGGTTGTGGTTACGCCGTGACACTAAGAAAACTTTACATTTCACAGACTAACCTATAGTATGGACGCTGCATGAATGAAATCAGGAATAAGCTCACAGTTAACCAGCCAGTAGAAGGAATACCAAGTTTAGGATCTCTTAGACAGACAGTCTAAGAGGAGGACAAGTCAAAACGTACATGTAGTTACATGAAAAAGCAAATCTTCTGCTTGTTTTGGTGGCCTGTCAGGAGAGGTTAAAAGCAGCCGGCCGTCCCCGGGGTGAAACAGCAAAAATTAACCGGCCGAGTGAGCTCGGACGAACCATTCGCTGATTTCACCATGGAAATAAAAGTCTGTGTTCTCTGTACAGCTACGACAATGTTGCTCCTTTGAGGCAAGAAGCTGCTAACACGCCATCATTTTAGAGACCTGAATATATGTCCTGAAGATTTAGCTGAAGAGAAAAAGAGGTCAAAGTGGAGCCAACACCAAAGCTGCTGCAACAATAGAAAGTGCACACATTAACTTGTAAATGTCCAGTGTCAGGACCACAGTCTTTTATGGTGTGTGTGTGTGTGTGTGTGTGTGTGTGTGTGTGTGTGTGTGTGTGTGTGTGTGTGTGTGTGTGTGTGTGTATTTGTGTAATTGTGTCTGTGTGTGTTGGTGTTTGTGTGTCTGAAAAAAAAGCCAAAATATTCACAAGATTTCATGTAAAATTAAAGCTACAAAGTATTTTCAAGAGTGGAAAACTACTGTATTTTTGCAAGAAACTAATTCTCCGTTAAAAATGTCAAAAAAAGTGACAAAAAAGTTAAAAGAAACACCAAAAAGGTCCTAAATAGCAACAACAACAAAAACATCTAAAACCTAAAACAATAGAGAGTGCACACATTAACTTGTAAATGCCCAGTGTCCAGACCAGTCTTTTAAGAGGTGTGTGTGTGTGTGTGTGTGTGTGTCTGTCTGTGTGTCTTTCTGTCTGTCTGTCTGTGGTTGGCACCACTGCCACTGAATAAATAAGAAGAGATAGGACGAGAGAGCAATCAGCCATGAAAGCAGTCTTGCCATCTCTCTGTGCTCCCTCGTTCTATTCCTGTTCACTTTCGTCATCTTGTCCTCCTGAATCTGCGTCACACCGTCTGGGAACTTCGTCCGCTCACCCTGGAGAGGATTTGTGACGCTCCGCTAGAGATTGGAAACCTCGACTACCTTTTTAATTCCTACTGAGAATACGTCATTGATGTTTGTAAAGACGGGGCGTAAACTACAGGGGACCTTGGCTCCTCTTAATAAAACATGAGCGCCCCTGAAAACATGATGTGTGAAAGTTTGGAGGGTCTCGAAATAGACAATATGCTATTTTTTGCATGAGGATGATTCACCCCTATACTTCACTAGAACTTGCCAGAAGAAACGCTCATGCTTTCCTCGCCTTACCTCTATCTCGTCAAGTCTGAAAATCAAGGTGAAAGCAGCGAAGAATAGCTGCTGCACCAATGAAAATATCCACCGTGAGGTTTTTCTCAAAGAGGTGAAGTTAACCTTGGGCTGAGTCACTTTTGATTAAACCGTGTGCCATGTTGAAATAAAAGTACAGCTACTTTTGATAGGCGCTAAATCTGTCTCAAAGCCAAAATCATTTAATAAATGCCTGAAAATTACACTTTGACACAGAGCTTTAATACATTTTTTTATGCAAGAGGGTAAGTAGACCGTTTGGATGTTATTATAGGGACCACAATGGAAATAAGTCTTTGGGGTTTATTGTGTTCATCCCTGACTATTTATGTATTTTAATGTATCACACAGAGTACAGTTTCATATTTTTATATTTAAGTGGTCAAATAAAATCAATCAATCAATCAACCAACAGAGTAAAGAAAGTGTCCTGAGATAAGCTCATTTTTTCATGAAGGATGAATAAATGGATGGGTGGATGGATGGAAGGATGGATAAATGGATGGGTGGATGGATGGAAGGATGGATAAATGGATGGATGGATGGATGGATGGAAGGATGGATAAATGGATGGGTGGATGGTTGGATAAATGGATGGGTGGATGGAAGGATGATAAATGGATGGGTGGATGGATGGAAGGCTGGATAAATGGATGGATGGGTGGATGGAAGGATGGATAAATGGATGGGTGGATGGATGGAAGGATGGATAAATGGATGGGTGGATGGATAAATGGATAGGTGGATGAATGGATGGATGGATAAATGGATAGGTGGATGGATGGATGGATGGATAGATACATGGATGGGTGAATGGATGGAAGGATGGATAAATGGATGGGTAGATGGATGGAAGGATGGATAAATGGATGGATGGATGGATGGATGGAAGGATGGATAAATGGATGGGTGGATGGTTGGATAAATGGATGGGTGGATGGAAGGATGATAAATGGATGGGTGGATGGATGGAAGGCTGGATAAATGGATGGATGGGTGGATGGAAGGATGGATAAATGGATGGGTGGATGGATGGAAGGATGGATAAATGGATGGGTGGATGGATAAATGGATAGGTGGATGAATGGATGGATGGATAAATGGATAGGTGGATGGATGGATGGATGGATAGATACATGGATGGGTGAATGGATGGAAGGATGGATAAATGGATGGGTAGATGGATGGATAAATGGATAGGTGGATGAATGGATGGATGGATAAATATATAGGTGGATGGATGGATGGATAGATACATGGATGGTTGGATGGATGGAAGGATGGATAAATGGATGGGTGGATGGATGGAAGGATGGATAAATGGATGGATGGATTTAACGGCAGAGATTTTTGGCAGCAGTCGGTATCAGAGAGCTTTGTGTTACCATGGAGGAAGAAACCCTGCGACCTGGCCTCCCTTCCTGCCATCCGCAGCCAAGTGGAAAACAACTTAACAGAGACATCAGAACGAGAGAGAGAGAGAGAGAGAGAGAGAGAGAGAGAGAGAGAGAGAGAGAGAGAGAGGATATCAGCGGACTACATATGGAGGCAGCAGGTGTCCACACAATATGACTCCAAAACACACAGGCCTGCTGCACGTCTTATTAATTAACGGCTGCAATATAGACAGCATGGTGTTGCACACATTAATAAACATGGAGGTCAATAAAGACAAAACAGAGACAGAAGCAAGATGTTATTTTAAAATGGCCATTTTGTTTAAATATTTCAGCCCATTTATTGAATCCAAGACATAAGTGTGTTTTGAGATCTTTGAATGGTAGCAGTAATTAGTCCTTTCTGACCTTTCCACTGTGTTTTTCAAAAACTCTTGAGTTAAGTTCCAACTAAAGTGCCTGCAAAAGGTTCTGAGTCAAACAGAGGAACCTTTTCTTTTCATTGCTTCCCACCGAGAACCAACGAGCCATTGTCTAACAACAATTTGTCTTGCCCTGTGCAGCATTAAATATGTATAAAGCAACATGAGGGTTCACTAAGTGGCTTTCAGACCAGTTTAATGCTGTTGGAGAGTTTAGCCCAATGAGGGGTGAACAGGGGCAGTTTGAGCCCCTGAGTTCAATTGACGAGGAAGCATCCATTCGTTTCCTTTTACTAATTAAAAGCAAATTACGGAGACCAGGAGGAGAGATGGGCTCACAGCAGTCATATGTAAATCCCTGGATCAATTATTTAAATATGTATAACGTTGTTTAAAGACACATGAGGACTCAAGCACTCTGCAGGTTAGTCTATATGTTGTCCAAAGGGACTTACCATCTCCAACAGAAAACTCTGTTCACAAACTGCTCCAAACAGCTCTATTGTAGTCCAGCCTTTACTTCAGAGACAAGACACGTTATAATGCTCGCCTAGCTGCTAGCAGGGCACGCCCTCATACTCTGCTTCTGACTGGCTAGTAGTCCTTAACTAAGTACTGTCAGGGCACAGAAGTGAGATGTCTCACTCTGTAGCTAAAACGGAGAGCTCAACACACAGGGTGAAAAGAGGAGCTGCAGCAATCCTGTGGAGGAAGGTCTGGCAATGCAAGTCTAGTTGCAGGTTGACATTAAGATCGCCAGACACTTGTTCTAGTTGATAAGAGTCTCAGTATTTTAGTCTCATCTTAGTCAAAGTAAAATGTAATTATGTTAGTCAATGAAAACATTTTAGTCTTTTTTTGTCATTTAATTTAGATTAAATTGAACATTTCAGTCAATCTAGGTCAGGCTGAAACCAATATTGGTCATATTTTTTCACAAATTGTTTCATCTTGTCGTTATCTGATGAAAAACACAGGGTGTATCTTTGCAGAGAGTGTCAAGTCTCATGGTCTCATAGTACCCATTTTAGGAATGCATCCAGACATGGAACATGGAATTTGCATATTTATTTTGAACCGACACGGTTCAACAACTGGCCTGGGGCCCAATACTCTTATTAAAACTATTATAAAACACTGAGAATTTGTTTGTGGTGAGCCTTAATGCGTCTCTTCAGGATTGGGGTATTTTTGCCAGCTGTTATATGGCCACATAGTTTCTCTTCTGATAAAGCGATACATTCAGGTGTTGTTTCTCAGCCTCATTGAAACGAAAATGGGCCCAAATATCACCTTGTTTCTTTTGCCCAAGTCCTGTTGTTGTCATTGTTAACTTTAAAGGTCCCATGATATGGTGCTCTTTGGATGCTTTTAAATAGGACTTAGTGGTCCCCTAATACTGTATCTGAAGTCTCTTTCCCAAAATTCAGCCTCGGTGCAGAATAACAGTCCCACAATTAGTTTTCCTTATTATGTGCCATTTTTTGCTGGGCCAAATTCTCTGGGCGGGCAAAGCAGAGAAAGGGGAGGTAACCTTGCTCCTTATGACCTCATAAGGAGAAGATTCCAGATCGGCCCATCTGAGCTTTCATTTTCTCAAAGGCAGAGGAGGATACCCAGGGCTCGGTTTACACCTATCACCATTTCTAGCCACTGGGGGACCATAGGCAGGCTGGGGGAACTCATATTAATGTTAAAAAAAAACCTCATAAAGTGAGTCGTTGAGTTCTTGTGACTGGGCTCATTGTGTACTGCCGGTGTACTCCTGGTCCATTGAAAAAAGAATATCTAAGTCTATAATAGTCTCTTTTGTCAATGAAAAAAAACAAGATTTTGATAAAGTTTTCATTCTTCAAACCACATTCTAATGTCAACCTTTTTGATGAACAATTAATGAATTTGCACGTTAATTAAAACTGTTGTTTTTGTCATGAGTACTTTCACACAGAACCTGAATATTAAGCGTCAATAGAGCAACGTAATTCTCCGAAAGAAAGGTTGATTTTTCGGGGGTTTCGCAACGCAGATAAAGACATCAACCAATCACGCTGTGTTGTTTACCTAAGAGGATCATAATACAACTGATGGTACGCGATCTGTGCTGCCTGCACGATCCGATATGCGCATGCACAAGATGTTCGCGCATGCGCAGATGATAATCTTGTTTACAACACTGCACAATATGTTGCATGCTTGCGCACCTTTGCACCAGGGAAACGAGACACGGTACACCTCCGGTGGTTTTGAGGAGCTGCAGCATGTATTTGCTACGGATCAAGATTTTTAGGGTTCGGCCGACTAGCGAATCCACTGGTTAAGATTCATCCGAATCCGAAACTGAATACCGTATCCTACTCCCATACGTAGATCCCGTACCTGAAGTTGCTGCATTTTGGCTGCTGTCTGTAGATTCCTTCATGCACAACTCGTATTCTTTCTGAGGTTTCATACCAAATGTTGTAACAGCGGCCATGTTATGTATTGTTTAGGGTCCTCGCCACCACGAGACAAATCGGCATTGCAAATTGAACATATAGCTGGACTTGAATGGCCTTCTTTTGACTGAAAGTACTGCCAAACAACAACTTTTTCTGCTAACCAGTTCCATTTTTACTTTCTCACAGCCTACTGCATTGAACACTCCACCTACGTAAACTCCTTCCCGTAATCAACGGCGCCGTCGTTACGGCGACCAGCATAGTGCAAGCGTAGGGTTCGGTTTGGTGGAAAAACATTCTAAGTATCAGCAGAAACCGAACCCCGTAAAAAAGCCCAATATTCGGCGGAATCCGAAGCCCAATCCTGGATTTGGTGCATCCTTAATTTGCGTTCAAACTGCAGACTCTAGCTACTGTACATTCACTTCTTCACCGTTAAATGTTGACTCTCCTCTGCTCCGATCTGTCTCTCTAGTCCGTTCACATAGCATCTCCTGCCCCTTTTTCTCTCTGTAACGGCATCAACATCACAGTCCCAGTTAGTGTTCAATGACGTCAGTGTTGTCTCGTCTTAGTCATGGGGAAAAAGGTTGCTGACGGACATATTTAGTCATAGTTTTCATTACTGAAATTAACACTGGTTTCTACAGCTGGCCAGCAGGCAAATGACGAAATCTGCTTCAAATATGACCCACGAACACATTTTCTGCTTCTTCATTGTCTCAACTTCTAAAGTCCAGAAAAAATCTCCATGCAAACATCACTGTTAGAAAAGTCCGCAGGAATACGGGCTAATATAGTGTGTTAATATGAAGGAATCTTCTGTAATGACTTTTTCCACAGGTGTTTTTAACAGAAATGTCCATTAAAAAGGTACACACAGTATACTGTAAGCTACTGTACCTCATTTGGTCTGGACTTCCGGACTTTTCAGTTTGGTCCGAACCAAAATTGCAGGTGAGAAAGGTGCCTCGGACCACGGTTCGGATCAAAAGACCAAATTTTGGTCTGATCAAAAGAGGTAATCTCGGTCCAGACCAAACTGAACCATGGTTTGGTTTGTTTGCAGTATGAAAACACTTTTTAGATGGCTTGGACTTTCGGACCGATTACAGGAAGCTCTGGTAGGCTCTCATCGTTTTATAAGACTGGGTAACCTCCTTAAGGAATAGGTCAGTGCTTACGAGTGTGTGAGAGAGAGACAGTGTCAGCGCTCAGAGCAGACAGGTGTCGGCTATCAAAGCAGAGAATAAATCAGCATTTTACTTGTTAAGTGGTAGTAAATGTACAGCGTAGGTTTCAGTTTGTCTCTGAATAAATGCTGCAGCTCCTCAAACCCCAAGTAAAGTTCCTGTGTCTTGCTTCTCAACAACGCAACAAAACAAAAAGAGCCGCCAAAAACTCAGACAGTTCCGGTTACAAATGTCGGGAGAGCTCACGTATGGGACGACGACAGGACGTAGTTTTGTCACGTATAGATCTTTAGTGCGCTTGCATAACTGCGGTGTGAAACCAAAACTTACTGGATCAAATGTATACAATGTAACAAAAACATGAACCTTGGTCCGGACCTTGGTTCAGACTCTCAGGTGTGAAAAAAAAAAAAGTCTACAGAATAATTTTTTTTTTTGGATTAACAGAAATGTCCGTGAACCCTCTGAGAACGAAAGACGCAGCGGATCATCGAAACGATGTTTGACACCCAAAAAAACAATACTACAAAAATATAATTTCACACATTTATTTACTATTTTAATCATATATAACCTAAAGACTTCGGTTAACTCATTTCAAGCAAACACATTAAACCTGTTTGAGTCGTGACTCACTTGGATCTTTCACCCAAGTCTTTAAATTGACTCATGAGTCGCAAGTCTCTAGTATCATTATCTCAGATCAGTTGAGTCCTACTACAATTCAATCTAAAGTGATAACATTAGCTAGTACTAGTCCTAGCCATCTCAGCTGCCCAAAGCTTTATAACTTACAATTTCGTAGGCAACAACAACTCTACAAGTCAACTCAAGCGACTGAGTGAGCAGAGAGACAGTCCGAGACAGGTTATAGGAACTTCCAGACCCGCAGACTAAGAGCCGGAAACATTGCAAGCTTGCAGACCATGGAACTTGAACCATGGAACAGACATGGATTCCCACTGTGATACATCAACCAATGTGTCCCTGAGCAAGACACTTAACCCCTAGTTGCTCCAGAGGCATGAAACCTCTGATATGTAGCAATTCAACTTCAATTTTATTTGTAAGGGACAATGTGCAATTAAAACATAAATGTAACCATTTGATGCATTGCACCAGAGTTAGCCTTAGGCTAATTTACATCTGTAGTCCCACAGGAAGCACAAATACAACATTTTAAAAATCAAACATTGCTCAATTGTAAGTCTCTTTGGATAAAAGTGTCAGCGTCAGACATGTAATGTAATAAGTCAAGTGACTCAAGTGACTCGCACAACCCAGATCAGTTTAGTGAATGACTCAGAATAACCCGAATCCTTCAAAGGAATTGAGTTTGCCAGGCCTACAACACATCATAAGTTATGAGGTTAGCTTTCAAAAAGAGATTTCAGGAATTTCAGAAAAGGGAACATCAACGTTTCAGCTTCAGCGCCAAATTATCTCTTTACACGTTGCTCTAAAAGAGTGTGGGTGTCACTACACAGAAAGCTGAGTTTGTTCTGAACACTTTGATTTGAAACACACAGGGATCAGTTATATGCAAAAACCCTAAAAAGGGGAATTTAAGAAGATGCTCTTACACCTCAGAGGGTTGAAAGGTACAAAGGGTATACTTAGAGGATTTTTCGTGACTCCTGATTCCTGACTGATCTATGTTATGTTATGTTTGCACATATATTCAGCAGTTTAATTCCCCTTCCTCCCCTACACTTTGTTCTTTTTTTGGTCTTTTCCATCTCTCGTCTTTACCTCTTTACCCCCTGAATCACTGCTGTCTGATTGATCTTTGCTTTTGGAACGCTAACCCTCAGAGGGGGGTTTAGGAGAAGCAGCTCAGAATTTACTAATCTCGAAAAGGGATGAATTCATTCCTCAGTTGATGGGCAAAGCGTATCGTGTAAACCGTTTTGCAGCTCAGAGAATTAGTGGGAGATAATTGACATGCTGCTCCTTACATGGGCCACTTTTAAAAAAAAAAGGTGCAGAAGAGGGTCGAAGAGCAGGGAGTGGAATATTAAGAGAGTAAAAAGGTTGGCTTTGGAGCCAATTTATTCATTAAATATTAGATAAGGTGATCAACCGACAGAGGTATAGCAGCCCCTGAGGGTTTGATTGCTGGCAGTGTGGAGAGCTGTTCAAATCTGAATTTAGACCTTCAAGTTAGGAATTAAATGGCTAACACTTAACACTTAAATGGAAACACTTGTAATCCGGTAATAGCAGGAAAATCATCAAGGAATTAAACTCTCCATCTTAACCGCACCCATTGGTTGTTGACAATGTTCTCGTGATTTAACTTCACTGCCAAGACTTCAAACTTAGGATGATATCAAACACGTTTGATTTTGTCGGAACGTCCAGACGGGAGAAAGACTGACTGGGACTGAGTTTTATGACCTCACACCAAAACGATGGAGATGACGGGAGACTCCCCTGACTCTAGCGAGACTCTCAGGGTTTCATTCCCATGTATAGTATAGACAGCGGAATCGCGTGAAAAGTCGTTTGGTGTAAGGCATAGACTGTTAAAATTAATGGACAATGCATCTGCTTCGGCGAAGTGCTGCAAATGCGGAAGTGCCTTAAACCTGCATTCTGTCTGAATTCCTGCAGGGGGCAACTCCTTAAACCTCCATTATATCTGAATTCCTGCAGGGGGAGACTCCTTAAACCTGCATTATATCTGAATTCCTGCAGGGGGCGACACGTGCGGTTACAACAGCAGGTCTGTTTCTGTAGAAGTCTATGAGAAAGTGACCCACTTCTCACTTGATTTATTACCTCAGTAAACATTTTCACAATGAGTTTATGGTCTCAATCGCTAGTTTTAAGTCTTCTGCAACACAGAAAGATGTTCATGTTTTGAATAATGGTCTCGTTGATTTTAAAATCGATAAAGCAGGGGGTGTTTTACGCGTGGCTATGATGTGATTGACAGTCCGTGGCCTCTCTTATATGCAATATAACTATGGGATAAAGATATATTTAAAACCTAGCGAAGCTAAATCTTACCTGTAGACTATTTTCCGCAGCAGTTGCATCCAGATAGTGAGTGAAAGTGTGTAACGTAGAGTGTAAGCAGCGTTGCCAACTCTCAGCTAACGTCACAGTCAGATACCGCCCAACAGTCTATGGCTCCTCCCTCACTTCTCCCTCTCTCCTCCCTCTCGTCTAAAATTGTCACATCCCCAACCAGGATGGCTGCGCCCGTTACTGCAAACTCGACGACTCAGAGCAGATTTCCACAAACCAATGGCTGACATCACACATGCTCTGTCCATTAATATTTACAGTCAATGGTGTAAGGTCGGCATTAGTTGAGGACAGCACTAGATTGATCTCATCTTTGCCCCGGCTCTGTGATGGCAGGTATAAACACTTTTGCATTTTTACCAAGAGAAACAACGGCATCGGTTGTTTCAGCCAGATGTATTAATGTAATGATGTAATGATTAATGTAACAAAGCCCGCTAGCGGCTGTAGTTCTGATGTAAGGGCCAGAACTGGTAAATTGACTTTGCCCTTCAATATTCATCAGCATTACGACACAACTCTGGTTCCTTAAAATAACAACAGATTTACACATTTACACATTCAGGAGGCAGAGAAACATAAATACATCCGTAAAGCGGTGGCCTCAGGCAAAGCTTGGCTTTACGCTGTCTACAGATTATCCACTTCTCCTCCCTGCCCTTTTCACCTTTTTTCCAAATCCCTCTGCTCTCTGCTTTTCTCTCGGTAACTTCACATTTTAATCTTTTATATTTGAATTATTTAAATCATAATGTCGTGTTTTCAGGCGGTCTAGCTCTGATAGAGATCTTAGGACTCTGGAGAGCAGTCTCATCGAAATGAAACCTGTATAAGATGTCAACAGGAGTGCACCGCGTGTTTCAGTCTCAGAACAGAAATATATTGTTGCTCTGAAGTTACTGAAAGGGAAAACATTGACTCTTCAAGTTCACTTTTCTGCTCTGTTTCTAATTGGCGGTGGAGCAGCAGAGTTCCTTCACTCACAGACATCTACAGTCATGGTAGACTGCAGAAGAAAGCCAGTTGTATCTTCAAGGACATTACACACCCTGGTCACTCTCTGTTCTCTCCACTGCCCTCTGGTAGGAGACTCAGGTTTTATCCTGGCATGGCTGTTTTTAATGTGTTTTTAATGATGAGTTATGCCGTCAATGTGGAGCTGCTAAACTGCTTTTCGTTGTCTGTAAAGCAATGGCAAATAGACTATTCTACACTAAATATTGTTTACTTCATTTAAAAATAAAGCTGGTATCATTATCTTTTTCATTTTCTTAACAATAACCAAAGAGACTAAAAGTAATAATGAGTTTCTTATCAAAACATACTGTATGCTGTTTGTCTGTGCAGCCAGGTAGTCATTAAGTGTATTTACTTCAATATCACAGTAGGGAAAGACTGCAAAACATGACACTTTAAAGCAGTGGTACTCAAAGTGGGGTCCAGGCAACCCCCAGGGGTCCTTGAAGGGGTTCCAGGGGGTCCCCAGCAAAAAAGGGAATCATTTATTTTCATTATAATTTCATCCGTAAGTATCAGAATGACAGATTGTATGACTACTTTGCTCATGGGTTTCATTTACTTTCTGTAATAAAACATCT
Source organism: Perca flavescens (assembly GCF_004354835.1). NCBI lineage: Eukaryota > Metazoa > Chordata > Actinopteri > Perciformes > Percidae > Perca > Perca flavescens. The sequence continues at coordinate 2,821,199 of NC_041351.1, forward strand.
AAAAGCAAAAATTCTATCAGACTATGAGACAAACTTTTATCAGATGGGAGACCGTGGTCTAATTTGTGTCAGTTTAGGGGTTCTTGATGTGAAAATGTTTGAAAAACACTGCTTTAAAGGATATGAAGGCATCTATCCCGGACGAGCCCCCATTTGTTACCGCTATAGGCAAAAAGGGAAGCCACAAACACAGATATATCAATCAAAAGTAGTTTATTAAATTCAAACTAACTAAACCATAAGCTAACTGGTGGGGTGTGTAAGTATGAGAGACAGTCATGTTTGCAATATATGGATGAGTGAAAGTAGGGTGTAATGTGTGTTGGCTTGTGCAGCAAACCAAAGAAACAAAGGAACAATGTTGAGGTGGATGCAGTAGGCCCAGCTGAGAGAGAGAGTGAGATTCCCAAGAAGGACAGTCCTTTATGCCTTCCTGGAAGCCCGTCCCACATGGGTTATATGGGCAATAGTCTATATTCTCAATGTTTTATTTCGATTGTTCCGTTTCCGCCCGATATTTTGCCCGATGTCCCTCATTTTGGCCGGATGTCCGTCACCTTAAAGACATTACGTGCTGGATGGCTAACAACTTTCTCCAACATAATGAGAGTAAGATGGAAGTTATGTTGTTTGGCCCCCCAAATACAGTTGATGAACTTTCAGAAAAATGTGGGGACTTTAGCCTCAAGCGTGCATCCTTTTGCCAGAGATCTAGGTTTAATCTTTGACCCAGAATTAAAACTTGACAAAAAAATTAGTTCTGTTGTCAAACGTAGCTTTTCTCATCTCAGGACTATTTCTAAAATAAAATCCTTCCTCTGTCCTAAGGACTTATTGCTCTTATTTCGTCTCGTATTGACTACTGCAATTCCTTGTAATCTGGGATATGCCAATCATCTTTATCAGGTCTGCAGCTTTTCCAGAATGCAGCTGCTAGATTGTTGCCTGGTACCAGAAGGAGGGATCATATCTCCCCAATACTGGCTTCTCTTCACTGGTTACCGGTCAAATATAGAATCAATTTTAAGGTAGTGTTCGCAAACTTCCCATTCATATCAGGTCCTCCTCTACTGCCGAGATCTTTAAGTCTTGTCTTAAAACACATTTTTATTCTTTGGCGTATGATTTAGTTTAGGGACATTTGTATTTTTATTTAATTTATTTATTTATTATTTCAGGACAATGCACATTTTATGAACATGTACAGCAGTACACGTGAAAGTGCCAGATTGTAGCCCAAAGGCTAATTTCCATCTGTCCATCTGTCGATAGTCCATTAGGCAGGTAGAAATTACAATAAGAAGGACAAAAGATATACAGAGTAACATTTGCTATTTAAAACAGGACAAAAGAAAAGAAAAACAGGACATATACGTATAGAAGTGTGTTGTTTGTATGATTGTTCATTGTGTCTATATTATTTTTCTTCCTTAACATAACATAACTTTGTACAGCACTTTGTTCAGCCAAGGTTGGTTTTAAATGTGCTCTATGAATAATTTGACTTGACATGACCATCTGTGGTAGAAATTCTAATACATAGGTGAGATCTGAAATAAAGATACAGTCAACAATGTATTTTGAATATTTAATCTTTGTGCAAAGAAAATTTAGGTCATGATGAGAGTCTGAGAGAATGAACAGAGAGTCTTGGAGAATCACTTGCTTATTAACCCTCTAACAAGCTGACAGAGGTGGGGAGTCAAAGGAAACTACATTTGCTGTTTTATCCTCAAAGATGTTTTTTTTTGCCACTTATCCAGTGCATCCAATAACACGTTGCAGTAAAAGCTGAGTCAAAGTCAACTTATTTGCCGGACCAATCTGCGATTTTCCTCCAAAGACAGTCTGATGGCAGCCTTGATTACAGACTGATGATCTGATCATGTTCTTTAGGTTTAGGTTCGGACAACTCAACGTATGTGTGTGTCTTTATGGGCCTCAAGAGTGGTGTGTGTTACAGATAGATTGGCAGCGAAAGCAAAGAGAAAGAAGTGTGTGTTTGTTTACCCACAACACTCCAGTGTCGATGTCTTTATCAGAGTTTCCCCACAGGACGGCCTTCTGTTCCGCCTGACAGCTGCCTTTGATTGGGTGTTGATGAAAAACACCGTTACCCAGAGCGCAATGCAGCCCGGCTGCCCACCCATGCGTTCGGCCGGTCGGCCGGTGTGCGGCCAGCGTGAGATTTGAGAAGTCTGCAGCTTTGATGTGGCTGAGTTGCTGCGTCACGCTCAGTGGAGCCATGCAGCGAGGCGGCCATATTGATACCCTCGGGGCAGAAATCAATCCAGCTCCCAGTGTGTGTGTGTGTGTGTGTGTGTGTGTGTGTGTGTGTGTGTGTGTGTGTGTGTGTGTGTGTGTGTATGTAAGTGTGAGCTGGTGATCTTTCTTCCTCCTCACTTTTTTTTTTCTCCTGCCAGTGGCGATGGTTAAGAAAAGTGATGTTGGTCAGTTATTCAGTCCGTCTGTCAGACAATTCATAAATAACAAAGTGCTTTGGCGAGTCCCAATAAAAGGTCAGTCTAAGGCCTCCTGCACACTGCCTGCATGGCGTGCACGTCTCATGCGCGGCTAATGCATGCTAGAAATAGGACCGATGCCTATGTTTATATGTCATTTTGACACATACATATTAAAAATTGACATTGGCACCTGTCAATACAGAACAAAATATTTTGCTGTCAATATTGCCGACGTTGTCTTTGCTGTAATCAAATATATATTAGTATATATTTATGTTTATGGGAAACATCCATTGAAGCCAATTGAACATAGCAGCCAAACAGTGGCACTACAACTTCTGTGTCCGTCACGTGATGCCCGCTGGCCCAAAAAGATTGTTCCCCACAGACTTACATGGTGGAAAGACACGTCTGTAAATCAGTGGAGACATTTTTTTTAATGTCATGCGCCAATGAACGGGTCTCCCCCTCCCCTTCTCTCTTCACAGTAAGGGAAATCATTTTAATTGATGATTCCGGGGACCTTTTGACCTTTTCCTCTGTCATAACTATCAATGTTGCACACAAAACTCAGTATCTAAAGGGCAGATTGAGTATACTGATTGTCCATAGGGCATAAAGCCCTTAGCTTAGACGACCCCATGGCGTGCCCTCTTGTACACAACTGGTGAGGCACTAATTAAGATAAAAAAAATAATCATTTTGATTGTTCCTGGCAACCGTTTTGTATAGTGGGGTGTAATGAGTTATTGAGCCTGTAATAATCAACGTTATTAACTGGGATATGTCTGTGACTAAGGCTCTGTGTGCCTGGAGGGTTTAAAAAGTACACTCAGGCAGCTTGTTAGGTCTAAGACTACTGCAGTCCTGCAACAAATCCTCCTTTGTATAGGTTTAAAGTCTATGGCGTAGGTTTGGTTTCAACATTGGTTAAATCCGAATGGTCTTGGGGGGTCCCACAGAAAATTTGGACTGTCAAACGCTTAATTTCCTGCATTCTAGGAATGTAATTTAATGTAAATTGATATTGAATCTAATTGTATTCTTCTCCTGTATTGTTCAAAACTTTCTACATATTCGAAACACCACACGTGTTTCAAGATGTTGCTTTTAGGAATTATGTAAATTTTTGTTAAAGCAAATCCTCCCACTTATATATTACAGTCATTTTGCGCTACCAGAGTAGTAGCAACCATCTTACTTATTGCCCTTTCAAAAAAAAAAAAAAAAGGAGCAGGGAAGGTAGCGAGTAGGGAGGTTTTTGTGAGGATAAGGGGAGGAAGGAATGGCAATCCACGGAGCTTCTTTAATCATCATCACGGGCGACTGACAGTCCCGGCCAGACAGCCAAACCAAAAAGCCCATCTGCTCCTCGTATCCCTCAACAATGAGCTGTAATCTGAATAAATGGGCCTCGTTCTCGGCTCTACGCCTGTAATGGCTTCACTCATCACACGGAGCGCGGCGCTAGGGATGAAGATGAAGATTGAGAAACGCGGACGATAAGGGTTTTCAAAGAAGATTTAGTGAGCGTCCATGCGTTTAAAGTTGCTTTCCAAAATTCCAACTTTAATGCGTTTGTGCTTTTTAGTTGACTTTTTAATGACAAAAACTTATTAACGTCTTTCCTGTCATTCTGGGCGTATTGCTATCTTGAGGCAGGGGGAAATTATCGCGACATTGACCAACAAAAACCTGGTCTAAGCATGATTAGTGTACAGGTGTGCCTTAGGCTGGCCACAATACTGTAAAAGGACACTCTAAAATGTACAGTTTTACTGTATTGGGGGGTCCTGGGGGGTCCGAAAACCAGTCAGTATCTGGTGTGACCACCATGCTGTCTAATCAGCATCTTGATATGCCACACCTGTGAGGTGGATGGACTTTCTCGGCAAAGGAGAAGTGCTCACTAACACAGATTTACACAGATTTGTGAACAACAGAAATAAGCCTTTTGTGTACATAGAAAAAGTCTTTGATCTTTGAGTTCAGCTCATGAAAAACAAAAAACAGAAGTGTTACTTTTATTATTTTGTTCAGTGTATATATTTAGAAAGGCTGAATGGGTTTTACCGAGGAACGTCCATGATGAGAAACGTTGTAGATAAGGACGGATCAGGGAATATGGAATGACAAGAATTAGAGAGGATTAGTGTCCACATGAAAAACAACAGGTACAGGATCGATAATGTGTGATTAAGTCCAGAGAAGAGGTTTGTCTTTTGTTTTAATGTGCGGCTCAACAAACCAAGTCTGGGACAATTAAATTTGAAAGGAAAACCAAGAGAAGCCAGATGGCGTTGAGACTTCTTTGTACCGCCACAACTTCACTACACAATAGAAAGCTGACGAAAACCATTGCAGTCTGGCAAGACTCAACATGCATTTGCTTTGAACAAGTGTCAGGTGCCACTTAAAGTTACTTTTAGAATCACATAAAACACGGCGACTGCAGCGAAGACCTCAATTTTCCCCTACATTATGGGCCAAAAAAACATTTCTGAAGGAATACACATGGAGACGCAGTCGCTGAACCATTACATCTCTTTGTGAAAATAGTTGTTCAGGGGTTTCAGGGAGTTTTGAGAGGTCACATCAATAAAAAAAAAAAACAATCCACAGTTCACTAATTTGTTTGGCTTCAAGCTGCTGGCTTGAATTGCAAAGCTGGAGCGGTTCACAGCTACAACATGAGTATAGTTGATATTTCACGTTACTTCCAGGTGACTTTGCAGAGAACATTTTCATATGAATTGATAGGAGTCATTTACAGGGGATGGGGGGTGGGGGTTGCATCTGACCCTATAATCAAAACTGGGCTTTTTCCCGTTTTTGTATCTTTTTAATGTTTTTGTAGCTTTTTCTCAACGCTGTTCTTGCATTTTTTCTGAGATTTTGTGGTATTTAAAAAAAAAAATGTGGACAATTTGAGTTTTTTTTTTTGACCTTTTATAAAAAAAAAAAAAAAAAAAAAAAAAACTAAGTAGTTTTTGGGCAATATATTCAACATTTTTGTTGCCTTTTTCAGCGTTTTTTGGGACTACTTTTTTAAAAGTTTTTCAAAGTCTTTGGTGCTTTTTTTCAATGTTTTTGTCGCGTTTTTGATCATCGAAAATAACAAACTAATCTCAATCTGAGATTTGAAACAAAACCAATGTCCCAAATTCAAATCAAAACAGTGTCTTCGGAGATGGTATATAACCCATAATCACAAGTCAAACCAAAGTTCGTGCACCCCTAACCCATGCACAGATACTTCCAAAGAGAGAAACAGCTCGTCTTGCTGTAGAGACCACTCCTGTGCCGAGAGAGAGTGATAGAAGAACACGCTGAGTGTAAATGCATTCAGCGCGCCTTCCACTAATTGGTGCGTGGTGCGGTGGGAACATGCAGCTCAGTGTGACTTTGCCACAGCAGAAGAGAGAAAACATAAATTTTTTCCACCACTTAAAAACTCAATCATCTAAAAGGCTAATCCCAATTCCCTTTCAAGTGAACACTTCAGTCGCATTAAATAATTAAATAAAAACAATAAAAAGGCCCATTTTAAAGCTACAATCTGCTGTTTAAACTGTAATATGATGGACATAATTAAACATGTATCTGTAGAGGCCACCACTGTCTGAGAGTTAATGTGCCCATATTATGAAAAGAAAAAAAACACTTTTTTCTGGTGATTTGGGGTGTTATTTTGTGTCTCTGGTGCTTCCACACGCATACACACTTTGAATAAACCCATCCATGGTGTTCTGAGTGAGATACGGTTTCTGAATGTGTCCTGCCCTCAGTCTCCAGGTGAGCTGGTCAAAATCTGCACAGCTTTCTACGTCACTAGCCGAAACATTTGGTGTGTGCTAAACCACTTTAGCTAATACCACATGAGCTAGCTGTTTCTCCAACTTCAGTCAGTACAAGGCAGGATTAGTCGGGAGACTTCTTCTAAATGAGGGCGCACTTCACACTTTGCGTGGAATACCTGCAGAACAGGGACATGGAAGTAGTTCTATACAATTTATTTTGTAGATTATGGCGAACTTGTGTGTTGTAGCAGTGTTGTGCCATCGAGAACGAGGTGGCTAACCGCTAGCAGCCCTAGCTTCATGCTAGTAGGCCTTACCTAGCTACTGAGTATGTGCGACTCCCAACAAAGATGGGATAGAAGTGCGATGCCTCACTCTGTAGCTAAAACAGAGAGCTCAACACACAGGGTGAAAAGAGGAGCTGCAGCAATGTGCAGTACAACAAAAATATGGCAATTTTAAACCATGTAAACCATGTACTATTATTATCTTTTTAGGTGTGACTTTGTACGATCTGTCCAGGGACAGCAGATGTAAAATAGCCTTTTGGCTAATTCTGGCACAATGTACATTTTCTTATGTATTATTAGTGTGCATTGTCCCTGTTAAATAAACCTGAAATAAATAAAATAAATAAACCTATTCTGGTACGACCTCAAAATACAATTATGAACCTGAAAATGAGCACAATATGGGAGCTTTAAGTGTTTTGACTGTTGGAAAAGGTATATTTTAGGGAGTTTTGACAGCTATAGTTTGTCCTTTTGACTTTTCCAAGCTCCAATTTTGATAAAAATCCACACAGCTAATACTCTTTCAGAATCACACATTTCATATTACTTTTTCTCCCCTTAGCCACTGACTTGTCTTAGATCCTCCAAACCCAGTACTCTTCTGTTCCCTTTCCAGGCTGCGTTATTACATTTTATCAGATATGAAGTCGTGGTCCTCGAGGGTCCGGTCCATTTGTTCGCCTCCTGCAGTCACAGACGAGCTGTCGGCTCCACAAGGCGATGTTTTTCTGAGGGAGTCCCCACTGGTTTGAGGCGGATCAGAGGCTTAATCTCAGCTCTCATCAGTCCGCCTGACACTTGGTCATATCAGAGCTGGAGGGCAGCCCATATCAGAGCACAGCATCCATTAAATCTGTCCAAAGACTGCTGGGTTTATTCACACGGACTGTCTTCATCTCCCTCTGCACTCGTTTAAAAAAATGGAAAGAAATCCCTAAAAACACACCAATGCAAAGAAGCAGCTGTTGGTGTTCCGCTTTGTATTTGTGTCTCCATTTACTTGTTTATTCGTTGTGTAGTTTAGTTTACGTTCCACTTCCGGGATTGCTCCGGACTAAAACTACTTTTGAACCTACACATGTTCCACCAAAACAAGTTCTTTTCAGAGGCTATTTTGCAGAAGCACCGTGGCTCCGCCCAAGACCATTGTGATTGGTTTAAAGAAATGCCAATAAACCAGAGCACGTTTTACTCCCATCCAGGAATGCTGTGTGGACTAGCCAGACACTCCTTTGCAGCGCTGTGGAGGAAGGTATGGCAATGCGAGACTACACTTTGTGTGTCGATGTTCAGATCGTAAAAGCCTGCGATATTGCCTAAAACGGTGGCATCGTAATGCCGTCTGTTATGTGTACCCAACGGGCCTTTGTGGGTTGGCCCAGGCTTCTTACTTTCTTTTGTTATTTTTTTTTGGCCATACCTCCAAACTCCCATAACTCTGTCAGGTCCATTAAAGTCAAGAACAACACAGACAATAAAAATTCTTTAGAAAATTGTATTGAATAAATTACCGATTCAATTTGGCGGTATGGCTTCTGTTCAGAGGAGTCCCCGTCTCTTTCATGAGCACCATGAAAGAGCAGTGAGTCAGGGGACAGCAGCAGCAGCATTAGGGGACGCTCACACAGTTTAAGACTGGGAGAGCTACTATTCCCCCATATGAACAGAGCAGCAACAATGACATAGAAGCAAACGCCATGTTATACACAACAAGGTGGAGCAGGGGAGGAGGTGGGTAGCATAGATGGGAGCAGCAAGCAGTTAGGAGCAAACTAAAGTGGCTGTAAGTAGGGCGCCCTGTTTGGGTGTAGCCATTTGGCAGCGAGGGGAGTGACCAGCTGATATAGATCAGCTGATGCGACCAATGGCCAATAGCGGATAGCAGCGTCTTGACTACTTGGCCTGCCAGAACTGACGCTGACCCTCAATTTTTGATTAAATCGCAGTTAGTTCATTTGCAAAAAATGTACTTTCCCTAAATCTTGTGTTTGGCGTTCTTTAATATGTTGATGGTCACAGTTCATAAGAAGAGGAGCTTTACTAGTTTTCATTTTACATCTCAGATGCTTTTCCGTTTGATATCATTAATTTCCGTATTGTTGTTTTACAGTCAAATGCAAAGCTGTGAACATATTCAATCATCAATTCAAGGCTTGGGAAAGAGGTGGTTTTGCAAAAAAAAGTTCTTAGGAAGACTGTGTGTGCATTTGTTTATGCATACGTACAGTGTATGTATCAGAGTGTGTGCAAAGTCCTCTCAGTTTGTTTGTTATGGCCAGAAAGCTGAGGTTGTTCTGGACATTTTGATATGAAACACATGGGTATAAGGTTATAGGCAAATACACTTTAAAAGGTGAACTTAAGAAGATGCGTTAAAGTGGAGAGAATGCCCTTAGGGAACTCAAGAGCATTGACACCAACAATGGAGTCTGATAAAAGACAATGTCCGTTATTCTGCTTATTGAAATTCATTCTGTGTCTGCAACAATCAGTCAACTGCAGCAAATAACCCGCCTGGAAACAGCAACATTATGAAGAGAGCAAACAAATAACCCACTGCACACAGCGCCCAATAATGGAAATATTAAGAGTGCAACATCCTAACACAGAGGCTGAAGCATTGTGTGTGTTTGGTTAACAGGGCAGAGCTTTGCTGTGATATGGAAGCTATAAAACGTGCGGAGGCAGCTCACACACTAATAGCTGTTCGGCCTGTGCTCATCACACAGAAGGTGAAGGCAGCTGTGTTTTGCCCGGCAATCTTACTGCACATTGCAACGTATGTAACATGTATGTTATGTCATTTGTTTTACTGCAACTCACAGACATGAAGGGCCCTATTTAACGATCTAAGCACACAGCGTGAAGCGCCTGGTGCAGGTGTGTTTAGGGCGTGTCCAAATCCACTTTTGCTAGTTTGACGGCAGGAAAAAAGGGTCTGTGTGCCGGGCGCCTGGTTCTAAAGGGTTGTACATATGGCGCTTTTCCATTACATGATACCTACTCGCCTCGACTCTACTCGCCTTTTTTGGTTTTCCATTACGAAATAAAGTACCTGGTACCTGCTAACAGGTACTTTTTTTAGTACCTGCTCAGTCGAGGTTCCAAGCAAGCTGAGGCGAGCCGAGAAGAACCTGCAGGCTGCTGATTGGTCGGAAAGAATAGTCACTGATCACTGCATTGTTAGCGACAGACGGCATTTTTAAATAGTTTAGCCAGCGGTGTTTTTTTGCTGCCGAAGGCTCCACGCAGAGCTTTCTCCGTAGCATACAAGTGGCCTGATGGTTATACTTGTGCGCTGGTGTGTGTGTCGAGTCGCCGTGTGTGTGTGGGGAGCTAGTGAGCGAGGGAGAAGTGAGAGAGTGCCGGCGATTAGCTCCGCAGCGAGTAGTGACTCTAGAGTCATATAGTGAGAGAAACTAAGTGTCTCCCCTGTTCTTTCTGACCACAGTGGGAAATCTGGAGCAGGAGAAGTTAACTATCTTGTTGATTTCATGTTGTTTACGGAGAAGGAGAACCAGGAAATGAGTCAGGGGAAATGCATTGACATATATAAAATGGACCAGTAGACCCCGTTGCTCTGGACGGAGACCATTGGGGAAACGAAACGCTACCAAGCCACGCCCATGGCAGTCGCTATGACAACCAGCCACGCTGAGGCAATACTAAAATCTGCAATGGAAAAGGGACGCACAGTGCGCCAAGTCGAGGCGAGTAGGTACCATGTAATGGAAAAACTCCATTAGCGTCTTCATTAATCAGAGGTGTGTTTTGAGCGTAACATGCAATCAACCAATCAGAGATCATCTCCCATTCCCTTTAAAAGCCAGGTGCGTTGGACCTTGGAGCATTGCCGTTATGATCGAGGATTTGCACCGTAACATTTTTATTTGTAATCTTCTGCATGTGTGTGCGCTGCTGTGTGTCCCTGTGTGTGTAACAAGCATAGTGTGTGCGCGCTGTGCACGAGCCTAGGAGCATTTTACTACTGCTCTGTTAAAATAATAATGAAATGCTGCGTTATTGACTTTAGACCAGGTTTTTGTTGGTCAATGGCGCCATCACTTTCTGCTGCCTCAAGATAGCAATACACCCAGAATGCACCTGAACACACCTCCCTGTAAGACCAGCACACCCAGAATGCACCTGAACACACCTCCATGTAAGACCAGCACGCCCAGAATGCACCTGAACACACCTCCCTGTAAGACCAGCACGCCCAGAATGCACCTGAACACACCTCCCTGTAAGACCAGCACGCCCAGAATGCACCTGAACACACCTCCCTGTAAGACCAGCATGCCCAGAATGCACCTGAACACACCTCCATGTAAGACCAGCATGCCCAGAATGCACCTGAACACACCTCCCTGTAAGACCAGCCCAAGGTTTTCATCAAGGACTGATATGTAGATCTAGATCAGTACATCTGATATGACTTTATGACATTTATGTCCATCTTCACAGTCCGAGGATGGGTCTCTGCAGCCTCACTGTTGTCCTTCGGTCTTGATGTTAACACCGCCAGATGCTGGCCCACAGTTACTGGTGCACTCACTCTAACTGACTTTGGATTAGAGTATCAAAGATGCTAAATGCCTCCATCTGTCTAAATCCTTATATTGTAATTGCCACCATCCTGTATTGATCACTCTCAAAAATCCATTGAGCCTAATGTGATTTCATTAAGATACAGTCCAAAGTAAGCTATTGCAAACAAATACAGAAGACAGGGGAGTTGATGTCTAACGTTTTGCTGCAATATCCGGTCATGGAAACCTTATTCAAGGCCAGAAAACTATTAAATCATTTAGGTGACCTGCAGCCATCCTTAATGCTTTTTCAATTACTTCTCTACGTGCATTCCAATATTAGGTGAATGTATGGCTACGCTTTGGTTAAAAAATGAATATGTTCTGCTACGTTTCCCCTCTCATTCCCCCTGCTCTGGCGTTTCCCCTTCTCATTCCCCCTGCTCTGGCGATTTCCCACTTACTGTTTATTTGAACGATAGTTTACATGTTGAGTCTGTAGTGCAGAGCAGGAGATTTCAGACGCTACCCTTGTCACATGATGCAATGAATGTTTCCGTTGTGACTATGCAAAATTCTGATAACATGGAACCAGCCATGGAATTGTGTTTTTTTTAAAGTGGTAGACTGAGCCTATAGAAAATGTAATTGAAAATGTGTATTGTATTCGGATATACAGTTTGTTTAGAATGTAAACAAGTCAAATTAATAATGAATGTGAGGTTTCATTTAGCAGAATTACATCGTGTTGTTCTATCCTATCCAATAGTCTCAGCAGATTTTCTATGGTGTATTCTGATAAAATGCCAAAAGACGAAATCCCTTTCAACAGCCAGCAGCTGAATGTCCGTCAGCTTTTCCACAACACACAAAAACCTCAACTTTTGGTTTCCCAGACACCCAGCTCAGTCGATCACTTACCGTACTCGATGTCGTAGAAGATGATGAACTTCTGCCAGCGCAGCTCCTCCACCAGAGTCAGCATGACGTCGTTGAGGCGGACGGGCGGCCGGGCTGACAGGGTGTAGCGCTGTCCCCCGGGGCTCGGGTTCAAATGGCAGGCGGTGCGCGGCGAGCCCTCGCTGTTCCTCTGGATGTACAGGTGAGGGATGTGCATGGCGTCCGTCAGGGACTGCAGCGCGCTGGCGGACGCGCAGCCCGTCGAGGTAACCAACGCCAGTATGCCCTGGTTCATCAGCTCGCAGGCTGGAGGACGAGAGAGGGAGATAAAAGGTTAATTTGGTAGCTAAAGTGATACGTAATAAACATAGACAGTATATAAGAATGGACCAACAGATCCCGTGTCTCTGGACGGAGACCAGTGAAGGATATTGAAAGTCACTTTTCCGGTGATCCCTTGCTTTACTGAGCAGCCTCCAACTGAGAGAGAAGAAGATTTTTTTTATTTTTTTTTATATTAGGACAATGCACATTAATCAACATTTCTGTAAATGCGCCAGTGTTAGCCAGTCGGCTGACAACGTAAATGTGACGTGAGCAACGTGTCTGAAAGTGTGAAGTCTTCTGGTAGCTGTGCCGAGAGAAATCTCAATCATTCCCAATCTTACAGAGACGGAGAGGCTAATTATTGCTAACTAAAATGCTAGTTAATATTAGTAATTAAACCTAAACAACTCATGTAAGTCGAAACTGCCTGCGAGCTTCTCCTGTACTATACGGTAATTCCTCTACTGTGTGACACAATCGTTAGCCTACGTCTGCTACGGAGCCATAACGTGAGCTACAAGCTAATGGAGGCTTTTATACATTGTCGTGTTTCTTTAGAAATAAACAACGGACAAATAGAGTCTTTAAACGCTTCAGATGTAAAGTTATTAACGGTCAAAGTGACGTCAAAATGAATGGGAGTCAATGGGATGCTAACGGGAGGTGATCTCTTTGTAGCATCAAAATGGCTATAAAATGCATTCAGATAAATGTCAGTGCACCCAAGAAGAAGACCTATTTCTGTAGTTTCGTGTTTCAACCTCCGACGTAGCGTGGCGTATAGCCACTTCCCTAGTTAAACTATTTGTCTCATTCAGAGACCAGAGACCCAAACGGGGCACTGTGTCTGTCAGAAGGTCTGAGATCTACCGTATCAGCAGAGCAATCACGTAATGCACAGCAGACTATGGTGCAGGTATAGATTATTTTCTGAAATATAGCTGGTGACTTTATTCTTGTACTTTATTCCTATTATCACTTTATTTTATTTTTTTTTAAATGGTATCGGGCCATCTCTACAGCACAAGATTCAATCAATCATACCAGCAAAGATTCTTTTCAAAATATAGCAGCAGTCATCCCTGGAAGCTTCCAAATGTTACCCCAGCAAAGTAATCACTGTACCTGCAGTTTCATGATGCTTTTCCTCACCTATGTTCTCAGTGACAGCTACTGTATGTTTTAAAGCCTGGTTGAAGCTCTTAACCTTCTATTCAAATTCAAATTTGACCCGTTTACAAAAACCTTCTATATCAGAAGTATGACAAAAGAACGTTGGAAAAAAAGTGACAAATGTTGGGAAAAAAGCTACAAAAATGCAGTAAATCAACAAAAACATTTTTGTTTTAAATGCTGAAAAAAATGACAAAAAAAAAAATCTAATAAAGTGACAAAAACTTGGAAAAAAGTGAATAAAATGGAAAAAGCAACAAAAAAAATAATTTAAAAAAAGAGACAAAAAAATTGGTAAGAATATGACAAAAATGTTTTGAATAAAATCGACAAAAATGTAGAGAAAAGCGTAGAAAAAGAACAACAAAGTGTGGAAATTTCGATTCAGTTCCTTGACCTTTTGCTACTCCAGTCACTCAGTATATCTCAGCCTGCTCCTCTCTCAGGCCTTCCTTCCCCAGCATGCTTCCATGGCACTGCACGCTGCACAAAACACACAAGCTGCCATGTTCTTGTTCTTTTTCTTCTTCTTTGGACTTTTACGGCAGCCGCCATCTGTATGGTTGCACTGCTGCCCCCTTCTGGAACTATTCTTTTACTCTGCCACCCTTTTTTTGAGTTGAGTTTTATTTACAGTGACCATCCAAACTGATCCCATAAATGACTAGTCATTTACTCTCAAAACCCTCCCTCGATGTCAAATCTAAGACTTCCTCTGATATGTGAGTGTGAGAGGTTGCTAACCATCTTCCAGTTCCTTCTTGCTTTAAGCTGCCCGACATTATGCCCGCTCAAAAACATCGTCGGTCTTAACCTTTGGGAACAAAATCCAATCTTGAGTTGTTTCCACTCAAACGCTTTGCTCTGTTTTCAGGTATACTGTTTCACACTCGGGCTGCAACTATCGATTACTTTCATTGTTGATTAATCTGTGGATTATGTCCTGGATGAATGGATGAGTTGTTTTGGTCTCTAAAAATGTCAGAAAAGGGTGAAAAATGTGGATCAGTGTTTCCCAAAAAGCCCATGATGACGTCTTTTTGATGATGCTTTTTGTTAATTCTTTTACCAAACAGTGAATTTGATTCTTGTATTTTATTTAGTATACAATTTTAATACGGAATTGTACATTTTATTTTTGGATTTCTATTCTCACATTAACTGCTATACTGAACTATATTTTTATTTATGTATCTTATATGGTATTACATTTGTATTCCTTCATATTTTTATTCTTAATTTAATCCTTATTTTGCTCTTTGTTCTTTAATGATTGGTGTTTTGTGTAAAGCACTTTGAGTTGCCTTGTGTTGAAATGTGCTATATAAATAAAATTGCCTTGCCTTGCCTATGTCTACGCCGTATACAGAGGGCGTAAACATATACGGCACTTATCGCGAGAGGAAAATGTTATCGCAAGAAGAAAGCTACGGTTGAGTTTAGGAAACGTGACACGCGGGACCCGATCCCCGGTCTCTTGGGTGAAAGTCCTGTGTTTGACCCATCCACCACCACGACCAACCTCCCTACGTAGCAATTCTCCCTTTCATACTACTCACTATGGGAGCAATTCACACGCAATCACAAGTAGGGGTGGGAATCACCAGAGGCCTCACGATACGATATCATCACGATACTTACGTCACGATACAATATTATTGCGATTTTAAAGATATTGCAATATTTTTTCCAACTTCAAATTTTTCCCAATTTCAAATGATGTCCCCAAAAGAAAACTTTGTCAACATCTGTTTTATCTAAAAAGATGAATTTCTCTGTTTGTTCATCTCACTTCAATTTTATTGCTGCAAAATGGGATTGTCAAGCAGACAAACTGACCAACACATATATCATAAAAGATCCATACTTGGCGTCTGTGTATCGATACAGTATTGCCACGGAAAATATTGCGATATTATGCTGTATCGATTTTTTCCCTCACCTCTAATCACAAGGTAATGGAAGTCAATGGAGGCCAAATGGCATTGATAAAAATGCTAAAAAGCGAGTATGCATCTTGATAACACGGCAATATATACGCCACTTCATAACATCAGTCTGTTTCACACCTCGGCAGAATGAGAAGACAGTAAGGAACATGTGTGCTCCTCACTTATCCACTTTGCGGAGATGAAAGCATATCACAGCTTGCAGCTAACATTTATCTTTTCCTTCCTACACTTTACCCACTTACACCGCGTCTAGCAGCTTCATCTTGGCTCCGAATCACCTTTACAAGCTTGTTTTCCTCCCCTAGTACAGGCATAATGCAACATGACCTCACACAAATTGCAACATAAACTCTTTCAACTAAAGTCTCACATCTAAAGACAATCATGTCACACAAGACTGGGGCTCTTACAGGGTCACACACTGCAAGACTACAATATGCAATTACTGGACAATATTCTGCACTATGCACATTTATCTATTAATTACTCTGTGTCACCTCCAACTGTGCAATATGTCATCTCTATTCATTCACAACTTCCTCATCTGTATATCAGTGTATATACTGTCTGTTTATATAAGGTTGTTTTATTACTATTATTATAACTAATTGTATTCTATTCATCCATTTCCTATATTTTTTCTAATTAATGTGTATTTGTGTTAATCTGATGTGTGTACATTTTTCTTTTGAGCTGCTGTAGCACAGGATTGCCCCTAGTGTGGGATTAATAAAGTCTATCTTATCGTATCTTATCTTACAACTAGATTTGTTTTATCAACACTGCATTTCCGCCCGAGGGTTCTTAATTTTTTCTCTCATCAGAGTCACTTTCCTACACCAATTAGATGTCAATGATGTATGTAAATGTCCATGTGCATACTGCATATGAAAATTCACACGTACGTTTAGCATTTGAAGGCCTCTATTAATGAGTTTGTGTTCTGTACTGTCTTTTATGTAAGTGTTGAGTCATTGTATTTATAAAAAGGGTCCATCGAGGGAAGTGCATTGCAAATTAGCTCATGCTACAAATGCTGTGGTGTGCGGAATAGGTCTACGCTACATACTTGTCCCCGTACAAATAAACTGACATGCGGCACAAGAACGGGACAGTTAGGTTTAAAAAAAGGGAGTCGCCAACGAGTTAACAGTGTTGCCAAATATGTATTCCGAAGCTGTAGGGGAGCTCTAAAAGCGAGAAAACAGCGAATAAATTGCCAAAACTGCATAGCGCCCCTTTAATCTTGCAGGGTCATTACAACTAGATTTGTTTTATCAACAATGCATTTCAGTCAACTTCTGTCAAAAATAATGAAAAGAGGCTTGGTAGGTCTGTATCGATCTGAAACTTTCATATCGGATTTAGTTTGACATTCCTGTCTCTCATGACTACTCACACGTACACACATCATCATTTTATCAATATTCTTGTGATCTTAATGTCACCTGCACAAGCTTGTTGTTTAAGGTTGGCATTAGTCTCAGAAAAGTCTCCTCTATAACATATAAAAAGTCCTAAGAGATCCAAGTGGTGGAAAGTATTGGAAAATCCTGAAATTGGGGATACCAGTTTCCCAAAGCAGCCCATGTTAAAGGGAGACTCTACAGGTGAATAGGAAAAAAAAAAAAAAAACTAATTTAACTAACAGATATCTACATGAAACTTACAACATTCTGTATTACAAGTTTTCTGAACTTTAATGTTTAATTATGCAAATGAAGCATTATCTAATTAAATAAGTGCTAATTTACATAAATAAAGGTGTTTCGGTATGTTATATATATTCCAGAGAAGTGGAAGAGGAGTTATAAAACATTTGTCTGATTTCTGTGGCGATCTGTGGTAGATGCACCCCTTCTGTCTCACAAAATGCTTGTACTACCCCCCACTGAGTTTGACGTGCCCCATAAAAGCTGCCCTAAAACCAGTCCAACCTCCAAACACCCATGTTGCTCCCACCCTATAATATTCCTAAGTGCTGGCTCTAAAACCGACTCATGCAAGCTCCACTTCCTGCTGAGACAGTTCCACTCTCTGTATTTTTACATCCTCACACAGCGGCAGTATTATCCCCAGCCATGGTGCATTTAAACTCCTCTATTGAACCAGATACCGGAGCTCCAGAATCTGTTCTCTGTCCACACACTGCTGAGGCAGCGCCAGCCTCCCGTCCAATCATCCGCTCCCCCTTTAAAGCAGGCACATCAAACCCTGTTTGGAGCCACACAAGTCGGAGCCAGAGGCCAAACTGCAGACACCACAGTTTAAGTTTCCCTGGAAGCCCTTACGTCTCACTAATACACAGATTTTAAATATTTGCAGGATGGCACCCATTGACTTGCATCATCTCGTTTTCAAAAGAGTTACTCTTTGGGATCATCCTCAATTTTCCTCTCTCTGTGTGTTCTCTAAATCACTTCACTTCAGGAAATAAATACAACCTTTGAGCTAGCGAGCTAAACACTGAAAATGTCAATTTTTTTGTTTAAGATTATTTTTTGGGGGACTTTTTCGGCCTTTATTTTCACAGGACAGATTAAGACATGAAAGGGGAGAGATAGGGGGAATGACATGCAGCAAGGGCCACAGGTCGGAGTCAAACCCACAGCCACTGCGCCAAGAAGTAAACCTCTCTATATGTGTGCCTGCTCTACCAACTGAGCTAATCAAGCCACAGAAAATGTCAAGTTTTGAAGACAGTTTGGATGGTGCAACAAGGCAGGCCTTTTTCGTTCTTTCAGAGAATGATTGTAAAGACTTACAAAGAATATTTTTAGGGCATTTCATCTTTAACTGGGACATTTTGGGACTGATGGACCTTTTTCACAGCAGACATTTTGACTTGTCATAGTAGGACAAGCACAGCTGAAATTGATAACCTTAACGATGGCTCAATTCCATCAAGTGTCCGAGTAAGATATTTCAGTGAGTCAGCATGCACAATACCAGGGTCTCTCCTAAGTGGAATGCAGCCATCAGTAATGGTTTAATACCAGGGTCTCTCCTAAGTGGAATGCAGCCATCAGTAATGGTTTAATACCAGGGTCTCTCCTAAGTGGAATGCAGCCATCAGTAATGGTTTAATACCAGGACCTCTCCTAAGTGGAATGTAGCCATCATTGATGGTTTAATACCAGGGTCTCTCCTAAGTGGAATGCAGCCATCAGTAATGGTTTAATACCAGGGTCTCTCCTAAGTGGAATGCAGCCATCAGTAATGGTTTAATACCAGGGTCTCTCCTAAGTGGAATGCAGCCATCAGTAATGGTTTAATACCAGGACCTCTCCTAAGTGGAATGTAGCCATCATTGATGGTTTAATACCAGGGTCTCTCCTAAGTGGAATGCAGCCATCAGTAATGGTTTAATACCAGGGTCTCTCCTAAGTGGAATGCAGCCATCAGTAATGGTTTAATACCAGGGTCTCTCCTAAGTGGAATGCAGCCATCAGTAATGGTTTTTAATACACTGCTTTTACTACTATGACATGTCAACGTGTCTGCCGTGAAAAAGGTCTATTGGTGGGATTTCAGTGGACGAAGTACACACGGAGATACACTGGTGAGAGCTAATAAGGTTTAACCATGTATCAGCTAATTTAAATAGCTGTGTCAACAGGTAACTTCATGTAATATTGTATATTGTTTTCTGTTGCGGGGTGCAAATGTTCCACCAAAACAAGTTGAGACTGAGACTGAGACTACATAGCAGAGCCACCATTGCTGCGTCTGGAGCTTAGTCCCAAGACCGTTGCGATTGGTTTAAAGAAATGCAAACAACCCAGAGAGCTTTTTTTCCCCCTATCCCAGAAAGCATCTGTGGTGTAGCCAGACCTTCCTCCACAGTGCTGTGGAGACAGAGCTGGCAATGCAAGACTGTTTTTCCTGACAAGAGACCCTTTAATGTCATAAGTTATGTTCATGTATGTACTATATAGCCTGTAGAGAGTAATGCTACTAACTTAAGTAACTGTTGTGCCTAATCCTGGTTCAACTAAATAGACACAGGAATGCTTCAACTGCTGGTATTTTAAATGTTACAATGCAAGTTTCCCTGTTGTCCTAACATTTTCAAAAACACATGGAGATCCTTCCCCCCCACCCCCTGTGTTCTCCCCTGACAGGCACACAGCCAAGGTTTAAGCCTCTCAGCAGCCTTCATCTCCGGTTAGAGCCTTAGCTTCTCTGCAGGAGAAGATCCGTCCAGACTTTAAGGTCAAAAGAAGCTCCAAAGGGCAGCGTCCATGTTATGACTGAGCTCCCACCAGGGAAATGTTAAAGCAACACATTTCTGCAGCAGCAGAGGAGCAGGAAGCAAAAAAAAAAAAAATGCCAGCTAGTCTTCCCCGGAAAAAAACACGCAGCTGGAACCTGCAGCGTAATGTTTGATGACTCAAACTTGGCTGAACTCCTTTATTTATCCAGGTAAGTTGATTGAGAACAAGTTCTCATTTGCAACAATGTCCCGTAGTCCTAGTATGCATGTCTTTATGGTGGGAAGAAACCAGAGCACCTGGAGGAAACCCACGCAAACACGGGGAGAACATAAAAACTCCACACAGAAAGGCCTGGACTCGAACCCAGAACCTTCTTGCTGTGAGGCAGAAGGGCTAACCACTGAGCCACCGTGCTGCCTAAGGGGTGAATGTCTCCGAGCTCGGAACAAACGCAGGACAGAGGAGTGCGGGAGAGCGTCAACGTGCAGCTGTTTCTCCAAGTGCACGGAATTCAATTTCATTACGAGAACAGCACTATGTTTGGCCACACATTCTCACTCCCATCGCGTCAAAAAAATGATGCTTGGTTAGCCTTTGGCGCAAAAAGTTGCTCAATAGTGTTTTTTGCCCCCAACTGCTCCTTCAAGGCACCTAACACTAACTTTAACCTTAACGTAACTTTAAGTGTTTTATTCACACCAGTGGTTCCCTTGTGCCCGTGTCCCTCGCAGCACCCATCATGGGTGCTGCATTTTAACCCAAACCTAACCATAACCATAACCAGTGCCTAATCCTAGTGCCTTCCAGGCACCGTTGGGGGCAAAAAACACAGATAAACCATAAAAGTCTCCTGTAGAGTCATATTTAGATGTGCTTAGTCGGGTCTCTCGACGTTACTTTTTGACTTTCTAGGTCGGGACGTACGTTAAACGGACACATGGAACAAGAACAGAACACAAATCCCGGTCTCCTGGGTAAAATGCCTGTGTTGTTTGACCCATCCACCCCCCCAACCTGCCTCCTTATGGTTTATCTGTGTTTTTTGCCCCCAACGGTGCCTTCCAGGTAGCGCTGCCTGGAAGGCACCGTTGGGAGGCACTGATTTTAAAGACTTTTACACCCTTTCATACTACTCTCTACCGTTGTCTCTCTTAACACTAAGTCATCTAACAGCGATGCGGTCGAGCTGCTGCTCTGCCCGGTGCGTTCCATACTGCTACTTCCACCTAAAGAGGGATTTTTGTGTCGGTGTCTGAGGCTGTGGCTGAGAGACACTGACCAAGGGTTAGTATTTTACGAGTTGCGAGGGAGAACTGGTTGCGTTTGCAAGTTGTGCTTCGTCAGCATCTGGCTGTATTTTCAGGAAGCAATGAAGAGGTAATTATTCCACCGACAAAATTTTAATTGTCTCAAAGATAATGAGACAAATGTAGAGAGGGAGCTAATGAACTTGCACAACTTTTTGCTAATAGCCAACCAGATAGGGGACCTTTCCTAGTGGGTATACAGAAACCTTTGACCATTTTCTAGTGGGTGTATGGAAACATTTGATCTTTCCTAGTGGGTGTATGGAAACCTTTGATCTTTCCTAGTTGGTGTATGGAAACATTTGACCTTTCCTAGTGGGTGTATGGAATCATTTGACCTTTCCTAGTGGGTGTATGGAAACATTTGACCTTTCCTAGTGGGTGTATGGAAACATTTGACCTTTCCTTGTGGTTGTATGGAAACCTTTGACCTTTCCATGTGGGTGTATGGAAACATTTGATCTTTCCTAGTGGGTGTATGGAAACATTTGATCTTTCCATGTGGGTGTATGGAAACATTTGATCTTTCCTAGTGGGTGTATGGAAACCTTTGACCTTTCCTAGTTGGTGTATGGAAACATTTGATCTTTCCATGTGGGTGTATGGAAACATTTGATCTTTCCTAGTGGGTGTATGGAAACATTTGACCTTTCCTAGTTGGTGTATGGAAACATTTGATCTTTCCTAGTGGGTATACAGAAACCCTTGACCTATCCTAGTGGGTGTAGTGAAACCTTTGACCTTTCCTAATGGATATACGGCATATACCTGCGTATCACGTAGACTACACCACTGGTGAGAGCTGGGTTGCAGGCCAGAAAACCCAAACAAACCAAACCAAATTCTCCGTAGAGCTAAGGGGAACTGCAAAGTCTACGACCATTTTATTTTGTCACTATAAGTGACATTACATGGAGCCATTTCACCCACTTTCAACATAAAAAAATACTGATCAGTGCAGATTTAAGGATAAGAACAATAATTTCCCAGCATGCTTCCCCTATTTAGATCTGCAAAGATTAATCGATTAGTTGACAACTATTAAATTAACGGAGTGTCTATTTGCACCCCCGGTACAAATAGCCTCGGCCACACAGTTGAGCTATTTACACCCTGTGACGTAACAACAAAAAAACGTTGCTCGCGTGCACCGAAATCATGCCGGACGTTCATCTTCCATGACCGCAGAAACTGGCATATTAGGAAAGTTTTGTCTCTAAAGTTTATAACAATTGAATTTCTAGCAGAAAATGGATACTACAGTTGCGCTTTCTGTCTTCAGTGAAAGCATACAACCGTTGGTTTGTTAGTTAGTACCTATTTTTTTGTATACAGTGTGGTTACCTAGCAACCGAGGCTTGAAGAAACCAAGTGGTAAACAGTTGTTCATTATCCTGCCTTTTTTTTGCAGGGTGGTAGGGGAAGACTCATGAATATGCCTGCTCTGGTTGGGTTGGTTAGGTTTAGGCAAGAGGAGTGGGATTGGTTATGGTTAGGGTAAGAATGTCAGGGCGATAATATTCCAAAAAGGTGTAATACATGAGTAGTATGGATAACTGTGTGTAAATATATGCCAAGGTACTGTAAATGCACAGGGGTGGAAATAGCATACATTGATATTTGTACCAGACAGGGTATTAATAAAACACATTGCTGTGTGCACCGGTGGGGTACTAATAGCATTCATTTCTAATTGCACCAGGGTACAAATAGCATACACTTCTAATTGCACCAGGGTACAAATAGCATACTGCTAATTGTACCAGGGGTACAAATAGCATACACTGCTAATTGTACGAGGGGTGCAAATAGCCTCACCCTTAAATTAATCACCAACTATTTTTATAATCGATTAATAGGTGTGAGTCAGTTTTTATGAAAAAACAGAAGAACTTGTGTGATGTCAGCTTCTTAAATGTGAATATTTTCTAATTTCTTCTCTCCTCTGGGACAGTAAACTAAATATCTTTGAGTTGTGGACAAAACAAGACATTTGTGGACGTCATCTTGGGCTTTTTGGGAAACACTGATCAACATTTTTCTCAATTTTCTGGCATTCTAGAGACCAAAGAACTCATCCATTCATCCAGAAAATAATCAACACATTAATCAACAATGAAAATAATCGCTAGCTGCAGCTCTATACCATATAAAGCCTTGTAAATCTCTGGGGTCTGACCCTCAAATACACAAAGATCTATAACGGCTCCCGTCTTCTGTTGATGTCCCTGCATGTGACGAGAACAATCACACGTTTAATGAGCCTCGGAGCATCCGAGACTGAAACTCCCAGTCGCTCCGGCCCCTGAAATCACAGAGGACTAATTAGCATTATATACTAGAATGGAACTAATAGGTTTTGGAGGCTTCAGATAAACAACGGCGCCCAGAGCTGTTGGAATAAGTCACTCAGCGGCCAGCTTTAAATGATTTGGGCTGCGAGGTGACTCACTCGCTCTACGAGTCCACAGTGACTCAACGGTTTCATCTGTGCTAAATGAAGCCTGCGCAATATTTAGCCGAAGAGACTCCCCGTGCATCCTAATGACACTTACAGAGTGACTCCTACCAGACGGCCGGAGACAGAAACCATTAGAGTCGGAACAAGACAAAGATAACCCTCCCTCCCTCCCTCCGCCTTGCTCCCTCTCTCCTTATTAGAGTTATCTTTATTGATATCTTACTCGCAAATTAGCTCACAGAAACAAACTCATAATATCCTTCGAGATCCTTTCATTGTCATTTACTTTTTAAAAACACAGATAAAAACAGGGTAATTAATAGAGCTCTATAAACATACATAAACAACAGAATATATAGTTTCCAGCAGAATATTTGTCCGTACGACTATGTGATGTATTGCATTGTATTTAAATGAATAAATAGTATGGCATCCTTAGTAGTTTTCTTGAGCACTAGGTTATGGATTTATAAAAAAAAAAAAATGTTTTTAAAAGGCCTCTCAGATAGTGACTAAATGTGATTTAGATGCAGGGACATGATGTGTAAAATAATGCATTCAGAAATATTCAGCCTGTGCTTTTGGAGAATGATTTGTCGAGGATGTAAACATCCTTGCAGCTGCGTGCGATTTCTCCGGCTGCACAGATGGCTTACATTAATGAGAGGCAAATATCAAGTGAGAGAGGCAGCTATGCAAACCTGGCATGTAATGCTTTCTCACGAAATACAAACGCTACACGAGAACTAATCAGATTGTAGAAAATAGCTGCAGATTCTCTTTGTCTTCTTGGCTTTTTAGTAGCTAATGCCACTTAGCTAATTATTGTTTGGAGTGAACTACAATCTCAGGATTATATTCTCTCTAAGCATGATTAAGGAATTATAACTTGTAAGTATGTCTGCAAAACGAATGTACAATTCACAGAATCAAGTCAATGAAAATGCAAACTACAGCTTCTGATATGATAATGTGGTTTAAAGGTTTCATTAGACCAGAGATCTTCAACAGGGGGTCCGGGACCCCTTATGGGGTCCTCAGAGTCACTGCAGGGGGGCCTCCAAATTATTGATAATTGAGTTTTTTCAAAAATGAAAAAGTCTTAACATGAATCCAACATATTTTTAGCAACTATAAATCCCCACTGATGATAGGCTAACTGGCCTATAGGTAATGTAGTCACTAATGTAGCCATCCACAGATACAGTTCATCCCAAATAATTCAAATAATGTGTTATGTTGAGAATTAAAAGATCATTTATAAAATCATGCCAACAATTATTATTGTAATAGCTTAGCATTTCTATGCACTAAAAGCGTATGTATAAAGGCTTTAGGTCGCCCTACACGTTATTGTAGGCCTAGTTTAATATGCAACTTAATTTTATTCATTATTTAGGAGGGGGTCCCTGCTCTCTCTCTCTTTCAGTTAAGTTGTCCTTGGCTTAAAAAACGTTGAACACCCCTGCATTAGACTGCATCTTGTAAAAACCTTTCTGACGTGATGCTTTTATGTAGTTGATGGGTTTTGGGGTGAAAACCAATGCACACATGTAGACCCCCGACATGAAGGCATTGTTTTCATTCAGCCATCTAACTGAAGGTGGTTTATACCTAATCACCAGGGAAGAGCAGGGCTACACATGCACCTCTCTGTCTTATATCATGTAACCACAGTAAAGGTAAAGCTGCCAGGCTGCCAAGCTCATCTCTGTGAGCAGTTTGGTTACGTATGGGCACCAAAACTCCTTAGTTAAGTTGATAAAAAAGATGGTGGTTTGGGTTAAAATCAGACATTACTTCACTTCCTGAAGGTTACCATGTGATGCAGAATGTGAAGTGACAAGCGAGGATGGAGGATGGATCTCTGAGGAGCTATGAGCGAGGATGGAGGAGGGATCTCTGAGGAGCTATGAGTGAGGACGGAGGATGGATCTCTGAGGAGCTATGAGGGAGGATAGAGGAGGGATCTCTGAGGAGCTATGAGTGAGGATGGAGGAGGGATCTCTGAGGAGCTATGAGCGAGGATGGAGGAGGGATCTCTGAGGAGCTATGAGCGAGGATGGAGGAGGGATCTCTGAGGGGCTATGAGGGAGGATGGAGGATGGATCTCTGAGGAGGTATGAGGGAGGATGGATCTCTGAGGAGCTATGAGGGAGGATGGAGGATGGATCTCTGAGGAGCTATGAGGGAGGATGGAGCAGCCTTCCTGGCAGCCGTGCAGCTGAAACCCGTTGCTAACTCCGCCCAAACAGCTGACGAATCTATGTAACCCTTCAGAGGAAAGGACGTCTCATCCCTTTAAAAACATGACGCTTTTTTCGACATTTGTGTGTTTTTTTTTCAAATTTGTTGTCAATTTCTTTTTACATCGTTATCGCACTTTTGTTGCCTTAGATAAGGGGTGTCAAACTCAATTTCCCAGAGGGCCACAGTGGAAAAAGAGAATTGCATCAAGGGCCAGACATATAGAGTTTATTGACATGCTTTTATTTCATCAAAAAAGTAAAATATCTTCGACTCAATTATTGCATGTCTCATATAGTCTTCTCACTCACAGTTTGGTCCACATAAAGCTCTGAAAAAAGTGATCAAAAAAGTTCCAAAGTCGTCCTACAATTTAGCAAATCAAGCAAAACAATGACTACATTTTCTAAGTAATCGACCACACAGCTGACTCACAACAAGCTCTTTCACAGCCTGAATATGCAAACTCTCTGCTTCTGGGGGAATTTCTGAGTCTCAAAGTCGGCAAATTTGCCAAATTATGCTTTGAGTGTCGCATAATTGCAAGTTGAAAAACAGTTTCCCATGTTTTTGGTTTGGTGCACAACTAGGTGGGCCAAAAATATATTGTGAACCTACATTGACATGCGGGCCGGATCAGAATTAGCTAGGGGCCGGGATTTGGCCCGCGGGCCGTGAGTTTGACACATGTGCCTTAGATCTTTTCTAACTGCTGTGGCCTAAAGATGTCTTATCTGTAACTGAATCAAAATCATGAAAATGACCCTCGTGTCTCATACAGTACGCCAGAATCAGATCAACTGCTCGCCCTGAATATCCAGACGCTGCTTTCACTCTCGGCTCCACCTTTTTTCCACCCCGTCTGGCTCCATGAATGTTTTTAAATCACCGCAGCACAATAAGAGGGGAAATTAGATTCAGTCATGTGTTGCGCAAAGGGGCCGGGAAGCACAGATAATCGATAGGCAGTGGAAAGAGATAGCCAGCCTGGCATAACAAAACAGAAGGATTAGTGCTACGAGACGAGGCCTGATTGAACAGATCACTGGCACGAGACAAAGCGGCAAGACGAGGGAATTCTCCGTTTCTTATTCACTCTTCGTCCTCCTCTGCTGTCTATCAAAACGCTTCATGTCTTCCTCAGTACAGTGTTAACGCACAGTATTTTCATGGGAGTGAGGATTTACGTTGCTGCTGTTGATCAATCAAAAGATATAGCGCAAAATATTCCAACTATAGAGCCACAAAAACGGCCATATACCAGCAGGGAAATTCATATTTTCAACTCCAACTTAGAGCTTTATTTGCCAAGTTTGTGTTTTACCATCCCAAGTCAATCACATTATCTAACAAAAGTATGTTCATGGGGCTGATCACGGGCGTCAGTTTGGTTTGAAATGTTCTGGGGACAGAGACGCATTTGGAAGTGCGTTTTTCAGAAGCGCTGGGTACAATGACGCGTTCATTTTTTTTCTTCTATTTTGTGTTTTGAAAGACGGTGGTCTGTAGCTTACTAATGTAAATTAATAAAAATGTATACAAAAATGTTATGATGTCCGACAC
>NC_041351.1:2853435-2855935 GCF_004354835.1 Perca flavescens
ATTAAAAAGACATCCTCTGGTAATGTTATCCTGGTTAATGTCTAGTTGTCATTACCAAGACATCCTCTGGTAATGTCATCCTGGGCAATGTCAAGTTGTCATTACAAAGACATCCCAAAGAAATTTAATGTCAAGTTGTCATGACCAAGACAACTTCTGGTAATGTCATCTTGGGTAATGTCAAGTTGTTATTACAAAGACATCCCAAAGAAATTTAATGTCAAGTTGTCATAACAATGACATCCTCTGGTAATGTCCTCCAGGGTAATGTCAAGTTGTCATTACCAAGACAACTTTTGGTAATGTCTCTTTGATTAATGTCAAGTTGTCATAATCAAGACAACCCAAACAATGTCAACTTGTCATGACAAAAACCGAATGACACTTAATGACAGAAGTCATACACGTTTATGACATGGTCATGACAGTGTCATGTCATAGTTATGACATTGTCATGTCACGATTATGGAGATACCTTCAAGTATAAAGTGTTACCCAAAAGCATAAAAAAAACCAAAAAAAAATGCAACGAAAACATAGAAAAAAAGGATCAAAAGTGTTGAGGAAAGGGTTATAAATGTCAGAAAAATCGTCAAAAAGGTGTTCATTTTTCATTTTGACCCGGGAGGACGACAAGTGCCATTCGACAGGAAGACAGCACAAGGGTTAAAGACAGTTTATGTTAATTTTGTCTTTGTACTCGGGACTCAAAGTGTCGCAGTGTAAGATAAATGTCACAAAAATAACCTTAAAAAGGTGATGGGACGAGTCGAGCAGAAAACCACTTTTCAAAAACTCACATTCATCTAACCTTTAACGAATAATTAGTTTCATTGACCTTTTGTTAGATGGATTTTGTGCAAGCCACTTATGAACTTGTCTTTTTGATTGCCTGTCTAGTTTATTTTTAAATAATCTTCTCGAGTAGGGACCGTAGACTGTATAATATTAATGGACAGAGCATGTGTGACGTCACCCATTGGTTTGTGGAGATCTGCTATGAGTCGTCGAGTTTGCAGAAGAGAGGAAGGAGTGAAGGAGGAGCCCTTACACTCTACGTTACGTTACACACTTTCACTGGCACTCACATCATAGCCACGCCCTAAAACACCCCTTACTTTATCGCCGATTTTAAAATCAACAAGACCATTATTCAAGAAAATGAACATCCTTCTGTGTTGCAGAGGACTTAAAACTAGCGATTGAGACCATAAACTCATTATGAAAATGTTTACTGAGGTAATAAATCAGGTGAGAAGTGGGTCACTTTCTCATAGACTTCTACAGAAACCGAACTCCTTTTGCAACCGCACGTGTCGCCCCCTGCAGGAATTCAGATATAATGCAGGTTTAAGGAGTTGCCCCCTGCTGGTAGTCAGATATAATGCAGGTTTAAGGAGTCGCCCCCTGCTGGTAGTCAGATATAATGCAGGTTTAAGGAGTCGCCCCCTGCTGGTAGTCAGATATAATGCAGGTTTAAGGAGTCGCCCCCTGCTGGTAGTCAGATATAATGCAGGTTTAAGGAGTCGCCCCCTGCTGGTAGTCAGATATAATGCAGGTTTAAGGAGTTGCCCCCTGCTGGTAGTCAGATACAATGCAGGTTTAAGGAGTCGCCCCCTGCTGGAATTCAGATATAATGCAGCTTTAAGGCACTTCCGCATTTGCAGCACTTCGCCGAACCAGATGCGTTGTCCATTAATATTATATAACAGTCTACGGCAGGGACTGACTTTGCAACATTAGTTTTTATAAGTGCTGCATAAAAACATGGAACAAGATTTAATAATACATTGTCCAGACATGACTAACTAACAGCTTATCAATGGCTGAGGTTCCTCCTTCTTTTTGGTTGATAATTCATATTTATGTTTTACAAAGAGGCAAGCCAAGGAAGGAAGACAACAGGTGTGCACTGTGTCATCGTGCAATAAGGAGTTTATTGGGATTATGCAATATGTTAGTGGTGCAATATCAGCTGTGCCATTAAGAAGGCACATCAGAGGCTTTACTTTTTGCGGTGTCTTAAGAAATACGGTATGTCTCTTAACATTCTACTGAACTTCTACCGTTGTACAATTGAGAGTATACTGACAGGTAATATTGTAGTGTGGTTTGGTAGGGCTACTTCACATGACCTTAATCTACTGACAAAAGTGGTCAGGACTGCATCTAAAATCATCGGGGTTCCACTTGAATCGCTCCAACAAATTTACTGGAAACGCAGCACTAAAAAGGCACCAGGTACTATACATTACATTACTCTAGTCATCCTGCACACAATCTCTTCTCCCATCTTCCATCGGGGAGACGTTTTCAGAGCATCCAAACACGCACAATACATTTCAGGGATAGTTTTTACCCCCAGGTAATAAGGTCATTGAACGATAGCACAACAGGAAGGAGGGCTGTGGTCTGAACTTAGTCACTTATGTATATTATGTTGGATATTGTATAATGTTTTTAATGCTATTATGTTTTTAAAATTGTTATTATTGACAGG
>NC_041351.1:2860935-2870935 GCF_004354835.1 Perca flavescens
CTGGCCTTCTTAGATTTGATGTTTTTTTCTTCACACAGGATCTCTGTAATGGCATGCAGAGGAATTATACCTGAATCATTTCTGTGCACTGAACCCAAACAAACGGCTTTGATCAGTGCTCAGAGTCCGCAGCAGTGTGATGTAGAAGTGCAGACACTTAATGTGGACTTTTTAGAGTTTTAAAGCTAATGGCAGATGGCTCACACAATAAAACCTCCGGACTTGTTGTTCCCCAAATCGCAGCCACCGAAACGAGCACATATCCCTCAGACAACCAATTTACAGACTTTTTGAAGCTTAAAATATTCAATAGACACTGACTGTCTCCGTGTTAAACAACCAGAGGCTGCAGGGTTTGCTTGTTTCTTCAGCGAAATGAATTCCGACTGTAATTGTGGATCTTCGGTTTTGTTTGGCCGCAGCTCTTGGCGCCCATCTGTTTGGTAGATTAGTGTTCTGTGGTGCCAACATACAGCAGCCTCTTCACAATCATCTGCCTCACTTTGACAATACCGAGCTCCTTCGCAGCAGTGCGTGTAGTGTTGTGTGGATGCTGTGGCCTGAAGGAAAGCACCGGGACATTGGATTGGCCCTGCAGGAGTCTGCAGAGTGGCCCTTTCTCCGTGCGCATGTGGGCTGGTGTTGTGTCTGATGTGCTCAGGCCTGATAAAGCTGAACCTGCCTCCCTTCAGGACAGTGAGCAGAATGATATCATGTGGAGGAGCAGTGATTTGGGTTAGAATAAACACGTAAGAAACTAAAAGGTTATCTGAGGGCACGCTTGTTTGTGCAGCTTCTGTATTTTAATGGAGAGACAGGGCAGACAAGGGCAGGATGATTCTCACTTGATTTATTACCTCCAGTAAACATTTTCATAACAAGCGTTGGTCTCAGTTGCTGCTTTGAAGTCTTCTTCAACACAGCGTGATGTTCATTTAGTAAATGATGGTCCCGTTTATTTTAAAACAGACGATAAAGTGGGGGATGCTTCAGGACCTGTCAGTCACGACAGAGGCTTAGCGATGCTAACCATGCTAACACTGTGGACATTAAAACAGACCACAACTTGTGTTTGGCTGTGTTTTCACTTCAGCAAAGTTAACTGGAAGATTTTGGTTGCCTAAACGTTTTTTTTTAACCCATTCTTGTTCAGCGTTCTGCCAACTAAGCTAACTACTACCGCTAGGGTTGGCTGGTAAACTAAGGGAAAGTTTGCTGATTTTCTGTTCTGCCAGTCATGCAGATGAATGTCTGTCTGTGTGTGTGTGTGTGTGTGTATATGTGTGTGTGTGTGTGTGTGTGTGTGTGTGTGTGTAGGTTTGTTCGCTACGTCACCTGAGCACCTGTGTGTATGTGTGCTAATCAGAGGTCAGAAAGGGAATCACAGGTGAGAAGGGGATTGAGGAATTAGGATTTGGGAAGCCACACAGGTTTTTCAACCTCAGCCTACGAGTGATGTTTTTAGATCTCATCTGCTCTGCTTGTTAATCTTGCACAGTCTTGTCAGTCTTTTTGTAGGAGTTGTTAAATGCATTTATAAAATAAAGGATTAATTTTAAAACGATGGCGGACCTCATTATTTGCACCAGCAAGCGTTGAAAATGTTTTCAAATTCCCTCCAGTGGCATTTTTCGTGGTCAGAATGCCACTACACAGTCTATGGTCCTTTTGACATTTTGTGTAAGGGGACATGATTGTATTGTAACAGAGAGCATGTTTGACATGAAATCTTGTCTCATTGCTGAGCAGCTCGAACAGGATCTGATCACACTTCTGTGAGAAATGAAGAGTGAAATTAACCTTGGTTTAAAAAAAACATAATTTGGACAATGCCATGGAGAAGTACTACACTACCCACAATCCTAAGCGCAACAAAGATTTCTCTAAACAAGGGGGTAAGCCAGCCTCTGCAAAGCATTGTCCATTTATTCTACCGTCTATGCCTATAAATGGTGAAGCTCATCGTCACCATGGAAATGTTTACAAACCCACAAACGGCTAGCGAACTGCTTCCACTTAAGTCTACGATAGTTCCTTTATACAATAGTTTACCTTTGGCCAATAGTTTTGTTGGCTGTAGCCTGACAAGCCAGACCCACATCCAGATGTTGCGTCTGTGAACTCCCCATTGGCAGGGCTCAATCCGAGGGGGCAGGATAAACGGTTGTCTTTCAAATTCCCTCTGCACGCAATAGGATAGCTCTACAACCAGGCAGAGCAACAAAGAAGGTAGCGGAGCTAGTTGATAGATTAAACTTTTGCCTTATCCGGTCAGCAAAACTCTGAACACATCTTCCTTTTTTAAGAATGACTTCAGAGCCGTTCTTTGTTCTTTTCTCAAAGAAAAGCTGAACTCCAAGTCTTCCAGAAGACCTCTGTTCACCAGCAGCAGCAGCAGCCCTAAGCCCCGCCCACCGACTCTATACACGATGTGATTGGCCTGACCAGAGTTCGGTTATTCCAGCTCGCAAAGCCAACGGAGAGTTGCTAGACGACCCTGGCTGCACATTTATTTTGCTGCCGCTAGGGTGCGTCTAGATTTCTAGGCTAGGTCGGCTGTGTTCCAGGCTTGAACCTCTTTATATATCAGCATTTAATGAAACATCAACGGAGATACTGAACGGGGAAAATCACTTCCAAAACTGGAGCCGTTTAAAAAGTGGGCGGTCACTGTTGAGCTCTATTTTTGTATTGCAACAGAGAGCATGTTTGACATGAAATCTTGTGTCATTGCTGAGCGGCTCACACAGGATCTGATCCCAGTTCTGTGAGAAATGAAGAGAAATTCATTTGGCTGCTGGAAGCTGCTGTTGGCAGGTGCGTCCGTTTGTTACCAGCTTTTGGCAGGTGAACTAAGAAGTTCATTTTGGACCCAACCCATGTATCAGCTAATTATGATAAAAGAGAGACTAATCAGTTCATCCTGAACAACAACAACAACAACAATGGGGCAACATGCTCGGCTGGAGTCCAGACACACAGCTGACCACAAAAGATCCAGACAGGTATTGCGTTTTTGTTATGGTTTAAAAAGGAATACCTTCTGCTAAGTTTCCCCTTCTCATTCCCCCTGCTCTGGCGTTTCCCCCTCTCATTCCTCCTGCTCTTGCATTTCGCCCTCTCATTCCTCCTGCTCTTGCATTTCGCCATCTCATTCCCCCTTCTCTGGCATTTCACCATCTCATTCCCCCTTCTCTGGTGTTTTCCCCTCTCATTCCCCCTGCTCTGGCGTTTCCCCCTCTCATTCTCTCTACTCTCATTCAGGGGGAAACATAGCAGAAGATATTCCTTTTTAAACCACAACGTTGCAGTGTAAATATGGGCTGAAATCCCTGGCTCAGTGTTCCAACACGGCCTCCCTCTCTTTCTATTCCTCCTCCTCTCTCTACTCCTCCTCTCTCTACTCCTCCTCTCTTGTCTCTGTGAACTCCCCGGGGAGCAGAGCAGTCTGGTGGTTCCTGTCAGCCAAGAGGAGGGTCACAGGTCAGCGTCTCATCCCAGAAACAGAGCACCGTCTTGGGGATAGAGGAGCCCGGCAGAGAGGCTGCAGATCAAGGACGCACTCTTTCATCCGTGGCAGAGAAGAGGAGAGGAGAGGAGGAGAGGAGAGGAGGGAATGAAAGAGGGAGAAAAGCAGCGGGGATAGGGTGGGAAGATGGGAGGAAAGTGGTGAGAAAAGGAAAAGACACAGAGGAAGAAATACACTGAGATGAAAGGAAAGATGATGAATTGAGGGGGGCAAGAGAGTGAAAATAGGATAAGAAGGAAAGGATGAGAGTGGAAGAGGAGGGACAGTGTGAGGGAGAGATGTAGGTGAGGAGGAGGAGGGGGGGAGAAAAAAGAGAGGATGAGGAGGTTAGAGGAGATGACAATGAAGGAAGAAGAGAGAAATAAGTAGTAAACTATAGAGGAGGATAGGAGAAGAGGGAGTAAAGGGAATGGGGTAAAGAGAAAAGAGAGGAAAGAGGAGAGAAAAGGGGGAGAGAAGAAATGGAAAGAGAGAGGGGATAAGGAGAAGTGGGGAAGAAAGAGAGCAGATGGAGGAGAAAATGTGATAAAGGAGTGATGGGAGGATGAGAGGAAGGAAAAGAAGACAGAAGATGAGGAGATGCGGGAGTAAGGAGGGAGGAACAATAGGAGAAAAAGAGGAGAGAAGAAATATATGAGAGAGGAAAGAGTGGAGAGAGAGGAGAGATAGGAGAGAGGAGCGATAGGAGAGAAGAGAGAGGAAAGAGTGGAAAGAGAAGAGAGAGGAAGGGGAGGAAAGAGAAGAGAGAGGAAGGAGAGGAACAAGATGAGAGAGGAGAGAGGAGAGAGGAAAGGGAAGAGAGAGGAGGGAGAGAAAAGAGATGAGAGACGAGAGACGAAGAAGAGGAAATAGATGAGGGAGGAGAGAGGAAGGAAAAGAAAGAGAGGAGAGAGAAATGAGAGGAGAGATAGGAGAGAGACCAAAGAGAGGAAAGAGTGGAGGGAGTAGAGAGAGAGGAGAGAGGAAGGAGAGGAAAGAGAGGAGAGAGAGGAAAGAGAGGAGAGAGGAAGGAGACGAAAGAGAAGAGAGAGGAAGGAGAGGAAAGAGAAGAGAGAGGAAGGAGAGGAACAAGATGAGAGAGGAGACAGGAGACAGGAGACAGGGAATGGAAGAGAGAGGAGGGAGAGAAGAGAGACGAGAGAGGAAGAAGAGGAAATAGATGAGGGAGGAGACAGGAAGGAGAGGAAAGAGAGGAAGGAGGAGAGAGGAAGGAGAGGAAAGAGAGGAAGGAGGAG
Source organism: Perca flavescens (assembly GCF_004354835.1). Classification (NCBI taxonomy): domain Eukaryota; kingdom Metazoa; phylum Chordata; class Actinopteri; order Perciformes; family Percidae; genus Perca; species Perca flavescens. The sequence goes on from NC_041351.1 coordinate 2,865,700, forward strand.
AGAGGAAGGAGAGGAAAGAGAGGAGAGAGGAGGGAAGAGAGAGAAAGGAGAGGAAAGAGATGAGAGAGGAACGAGAGGAGAGGAAATTATGTGTGAAAGTCTCGGAGGACTCGAGTGTTTGAAAAGAGGAGCAGCAGTATTCCCATGCAGAAGAGAGGAGGGAAGATCTCTCCATGTATTATTGATAAGAGGAGGAGGAACGAGAGGAGAGAGAGAGAGAGAGAGAGAGAAGAAGGAGGGAAGATCTCTCCATGTATTATTGATGGGAGGAGAGAGAGCAGAGCCGATCAAACGTTGTTTGAGCCGATCCTGCAGCCCAGCACGGTGTTTGCTCGGTGGGTAAAAAAACCCTCCCATCTCCCCCCTGGGTTACTGATCTTCACATCAGGGCGGAGAGAACAGCATGCGCTTCCAACGCGTGATGCTAAAGGTCCTTCGCGGGTTATTCACATCTACACCGTGAAGATGGAAGAATAATGCAAACAACGGGCCAATCATACCTGGCAGATACAGTACAAGTTTGGACACACCTTCTCATTCAATGTGTTTCCTTTTTATTTTCATGACTATTTACATTGTAGATTCTCACTGAAGGCATCAAAACTATGAATGAACACATATGGAATTATGTACTTAACAAAAAAAGTGTGAAATAACTGAAAACATGTCTTATATTTTAGATTCTTCAAAGTAGCCACCCTTTGCTTTTTTATTAATAAGGGAAATAATTCCACTAATTAACCCTGACAAAGCACACCTGTGAAGGTAAAACCATTTCAGGTGACTACCTCATGAAGCTCATTGAGAGAACACCAAGGGTTTGCAGAGTTATCAAAAAAAGCAAAGGGTGACTACTTTGAAGAATCTAAAATATAAGACATGTTTTCAGTTATTTCACACTTTTTTGTTAAGTTTATAATTCCACATGTGTTCATTCATAGTTTTGATGCCTTCAGTGAGAATCTACAATGTAAATAGTCATGAAAATAAAAAGGAAACGCATTGAATGAGAAGGTGTGTCCAAACTTTTGGCCTGTACTGTATAAGCTCTGTTTCAGCGCGGTTGCATTTCAACAGGCCGTCCTACTACATATTGTATGAAATTAAGATGCATATTAAACTGGGCCTACAATAACGTCTAGGCGACCTGAAGCCTTTATTTTTGCATAGAATACCAAGCAATTAAAACAATTGTTGGCATGGATTTATAAATCATCTTTTAATGTTAAACATACATGTGGCACAAGAATCTTAGTTAGCTGTATCTGTAGATGGCAATCTTAGTGACTACCATACCTATAGGCCAGTCAGCCTATCATCAGTGGGGATTTACATTTGCTCATAATATGTTAGAATTATGTTACGACATTTTAATTTATGAAAAAACCTTTTTGATAATAATTTGGAGGCCCCCCTACAGTGACTCTGAGGACCTTCTATGGGTCCCAAGACTTTCATCCAGGAAACAGGAGTTCATGTCCTGGAAGTACTACTTAAGGCCTTTTTTCTTATCCTAACTAGTCGTTTTGGTGTCTTAACTGTTGTCGCAGCATGCCACTCACATTGTCGGCTAAACTCAACTATAAAGAGCGCTGAAGCAACCGCCCCCTCACAGTGCTCTGTACCCGGCTCACAGTGACATTTTTTTTCGGCTAAATTTAACTGTAAAAGAGCTAAACTTAACCGCCATGTGACAGGCCAGCGGTCGCCCAAATGTCGTAGGGCATCGTATGAATTGTTGTGCATGAGTTTATGTATGATATCGGACGAAGCCGCCATGAAAGTGGTTTGAGTTCTTCTGATTGGATAACAAACATTAATTGGTCAGATCAGACCGGATTCAAATCAAACAACAAAAAGATGAGTACAACTATACAGCTGTGGATTTATTGTGAAAATGTGCTTCAAAACAGGCGTAAATAAGTATAGGGCTTTGCCATTTCCAGCAAACTGACATTCGACACACTCAAAGCAAGGACATGACATGATAACACTGAGATGAACGACTCCAAGACATTTCAGGCGCTCAATAGACGCGGCAGGAAATTACACTGACGTCGAAATGGAGCTGAAGGAGAACATAACATCAAATCACTGCTATACGAACACTGATGGATTGGTGTGTTTAATGTTTGCAGTAAAGTCAAGGTCAGCATCAATCAGCGGCATATAAACCAAGGGCTGTGCACAAAGGCGCCAAAGCCCGTAGAACAAAACATAAAGTTACCATATGAGGCAATAAAAGAGAAATAAATGCAAATGTATGAATGCATTTCTGTGTGTAATACTATTTGACAGACATTACACAGTGAGCAGTAGGTCTAAGACATCAGCGGGTATTGTACCAAATCACATCTAAAGTAGAGAACACCGAAGGAGCATATAACTTCAGTGGATATTGGACTAAAGCACGGCAAAAATACCGGGGGAAAATTGATCAAAGCAGGTCTCAAAACGCAAGAGCATATTGGACAGAATCAGGGCTAAAACACAAGTGACTATTAGACCCAAAAAACGGATATAACTTGGCCCAAATCTGGGCTAAAACACAACTGAATATAAGAGCAACGCTAGGCTACAATATTGGTGGATATTGGACCCAAAAAGGACATAACTTCTTTGGATATTGGACCAAATCAGGGTAGATATGCCACAGCTGATTTGATCAAATCAGGGCTAATACACAACTGAATATTAGACCAAAGATAGGCTACGGTATTTGTGGATATTGGCCCAAACCAGGGCTTAAACACAACTGAATATCTGACCAATAATAGGACACATCAGTGGATAGTGGACCCAACCAAGGCTAAAACATAACTAAATATATAACCAACGATATGCTATAATATTTGTGGATACTGGACCAAATCACATCTAAAGTAGAGAACACCGAAGGAGCATATACTTCAGTGGATATTGGACTAAAGCACGGCAAAAATACCGGGGGAAATTTGATCAAAGCAGGTCTGAAAACGCAAGAGGATATTGGACAGAATCAAGGCTAAAACACAAGTGACTAGACCCAAAAAACGGATACAACTTGGCCCAAATCTGGGCTAAAACACAACTGAATATAAGAGCAATGCTAGGCTACAATATTGGTGGATATTGGACCCAAAAAAGGACATAACTTCATTGGATATTGGCCCAAATTAGGGCTTAAACACAACTGAATATCTGACCAATAATAGGACACAACATCAGTGGATATTGGACCAAACCAGGGCTAAAACACAACTCAATATATAACAAATGATATGCTACAATAGTTGTGGATATTGGACCAAATCTGGGCTAAAACACAACCGAATATTATACCAAAGATAGGCTACGGTATTTGTTGATATTGTCCCACATTTTGGGCTAAAACACAACTGAATATAAGAGCAAAGCAAGGCTACAATATTGGTGGATACTGGACCCAAAAAAGGAGATAACTTCAGTGGATATTGGACCAAAGCAGGGTAGATATACCACAGATAATTTGATCAAATCAGGGCTATGGCATTTGTGGATATTGGCCCAAATCTGGGCTTAAACACAACTGAATATCTGACCAATAATAGGACACAACATCAGTGGATATTGGACCCAACCAAGGCTAAAACACAACTAAATATATAACCAACGATATGCTACAATATTTGTGGACATTGGACCAAATCTGGGCTAAAACACAAAGTGAATATTAGACCGAAAATAGGACACAACCTCAGTGGATATTGAAACAAAACAGGGAAGAAATACCATAGAAGATTTAATGGAAGCAGGGCTACAAGGACCAAAGAATCCTGGATCAACCTATGATCTTGGATCAGTGGATATTGTGGCTAGCGAAGGCTAAAGACAAAAGAGAATACCAGATGAAAGCAGGGCTAAAATACAATGTAATATTGGACCAAAGCAGGGTGAAAACATCAATGGATATTGGTTGAAAGCAGGGCTGAAACATCAGTGAATACTGGCCCAAATATATATAAATAACACACACACACATAGGGCCAGACCAAGGTTAGAATACCAGTGATAATGGTATGGCCCAAACCAGGATGTTAGTAGGCAAGTTACCTACAAGAGAAGAGGAAAGAGGATAGAAGTGAAGAAGCAGATAGATGAGTGAGAGAAGAGAGGAAAGAGAGGAGAGAAGAAAGATAGGAGAGAGGAAAGATAGGAGAGAGAGGAGAGAGGAAAGATAGGAGAGATAGGAGAGAGAGGAGAGAGAGGAAAGACGAAAGAGGACAGATAGGAGAGATGAAAGATAGGAGAGAGGAAAGAGGAGAGAGGAAAGATAGGAGAGAGGAAAGATAGGAGAGGAGAGAGAGGAGAGAGGAGGGAGGAGAGAGGAAAGATAGGAGAGAGAAGAGAGAGAGGAGAGAGGAAAGAGAGGATTATAGCCATAATGGTATGGCCCAAACCAGGATGTTAGCAAGTTACCTACAAGAGCGTGATAACAAAATACAGAAAGCCAGGATCATTAGTGGGTTTATTTGAGTGTACCTTCAGCCCTGGAGCATGCAGCTTTAAACGCAGCACATAAGTGTTTTCAGTGTTTCCATTAAAAGCTCATAAAAAGTCCAACCTGATCTGTTCTCATCAAGAGGTTTCGGCTTAATGTCTTTATATGCAAATGAGGAGGTAGAGCTTTGAAACTGCTGTGCTGTTACAAACAACAACAAAAAAACATGATTGAATGTTGTCCTCCTCTCAACATTCACACGGTGAACAACACACCTTTAATAGACGTGCACGATGCAGAGGGAATTATGTCTAAATCACATCACCTCACAGATTTTGATCTGGCCCGCATTTCAATTTAGGTTCACAATAAATTCAGGCCCACCTAGTTTTTGTCGCTTTTTCCTAAGTTTTTGGTGCTTTTTTTTTTGACATTTCTGACGCCTTTCCGGTGGTTTATGCCTTTTTTCAATGCTTTAGGCACTTTGTTTTAACGTTTTTGACACTTAACTCAATGTTTTGCCACTTTTCCTCAAGTTTTTGGCGCTTTCACAATGTTTTTGCCACTTTCTGATGTTTTTGGCACATTCAGACATTTCAAACAATTTTGATGCTTTTTTTTCGGCCTTTTTCCAACTTTTTTTTTTTTTTTTTTTTTCAACGAACTTTTTGTGGGCTTTATGAGGCCCAGAATGTAAGTGAGAAGACTACAGTATATAAGACATGCAATAATACAGTCAAAATAGTTGACTTTTTCTCCTAAATAAAAGCATGTCAA
>NC_041351.1:2873435-2895935 GCF_004354835.1 Perca flavescens
TTCTGGGCATGCTGGTCTTACAGGGAGGTGTGTTCAGGTGCATTCTGGGAGTATTGCTATCTTGAGGCAGTGGGAAGTGATCGCACCATTGACCAACAAAAACCTGGTCTAAAGTCAATAACGCAGCATTTCATTGTTATTTTAACAGAGCATTAGTAAAATGTTCCTAGGCTCGTGCACAGTGCACACACACTATGCTTGTTACACACACAGGGACGCACAGCAGCACACACACATGTAGAAGATTACAAATAAAAATATTAGAGTGTAAATCCTCCATCATAACAGCAATGCTCCAAGGTCCAAACACGTCTGGCTTTTAAAGGGAATGGGAGATGATCTCTGATTAATGAAGACACTAAGAACAACCCTTTAGGACCAGACGCCTGGCACACAGAGCCTTTTTTACCACCGTCAAACTAGCAAAAGTGGATTTGGACACGCCCTAAACACACCTGCAGCCAGGCACTTCACGCTGTGCGCTTGGATCGTTAAATAGGGCCCTCTTTATACTGCGTGATGTGACTTCCTACTCCAGCCTCTAGAGGCCGCTGCCTAACTATTTTGAAAAGATCTGTGTTTTTGAGGGCTAATTTTTCGTGGATCTAGGGGGCGTCTAGATTTCTAGACTATTGTAAACCATCAATAAACCTTGTTTGTTGCTTTTCCAACGGTTTATAAGGTGGATACCTTCTATTAAAATAAAAGAAAATACACTATATTTCAAAACCTGATGAATAATTACATATTTATAGCATTCTCTCACGTACGCCTTTCAACAGCAAGGGAAATATGAATAAACTCCGAACTGGGCTGCCTGCTGGGTGAAGTCCCAAACTCTTCAGAGCAGAGTGATAGTGTGACAGCAGTGATAGAGAGAGAGCCAGCCTACACCTTCAATCGTCCTTATTTATTTATGTTATATATTTATATTGTTGTACTTTTCACTGTCAGCAGAAGAGCATCATTTCAAACTGTACTGGAGTGGTGGCAACCGAAGTCTGGAGACGAGACCGTCTGGATGACACGCACTTTGGTGTCTAATTAGCAAAATATCAATTAGAAGATCTCTGGCGGCAGAGTTCAGCGTGTCTTCCTGGTGATTGGGCTTTTTGATCGGCTGCCGAGCCGATCTGCACGACACGCCGCGGATAACTGAGGACGCAACGCAGAGAAAATTGTTGGTGATTTAACAGAGGTGACGGGTGAGAGAGAGAGAGAGAGAGAGAAAGACAGAAACAGAGAGAGGGATTGAGAGAGAGACATTGAGAGAGAGAGAGACATTGAGAGTGAGAGAGTGAGAGAGAGACATTGAGAGAGAGAGAGAAAGTGAGAGAGACATTCAGAGAGAGAGAGATTGAGAGAGAGAGACATTGAGAGAGAGACATTGAGAGAGAGATTGAGAGAGAGATTGAGAGAGAGAGAGATTGAGAGAGAGAGAGAGAGAAAGAAATTGAGAGATAGAGAGACATTGAGAGAGAGACATTGAGAGAGAGAGAGATTGAGAGAGATTGAGATTGAGAGAGAGAGAGAGAGAAAGAAATTGAGAGATAGAGAGACATTGAGAGAGAGAGATTGAGAGAGAGAGAGATTGAGAGAGATTGAGATTGAGAGAGAGAGAGAGAGAAAGAAATTGAGAGATAGAGAGACATTGAGAGAGAGAGATTGAGAGAGATTGAGATTGAGAGAGAGAGAGAGAGAGAGATGTGGTGGAGATGTGTTGACATTTTGAGTTTTATTTATTAGAGTTTTATGAATAATTATAATAATAATATTTTTGAATTAGTTTAAAATCGGCGGAAATTCTGCAGAATGTCTGGCCTTGATGATGAGGACAAAACAGTGTGTGTGTGTGTGTGTGTGTGAGTGTGTCTAAGAAAATATATTCTTTCTGCCTGTATGAGCTTTCCAACTGCACAAACAAAACTGTTGCAGTCAGTATCACACACACACACACACACACACACACACACACACACAGAGAGAGCCATTAGCAGAGTGCTAGGTGCTGGCTGGGGTGTCAGACAGCCAGATGAGGTCTGAGCCGCCGTCGTGGCTTCCCGCCTCATTTCCATCCATTACTGCGGGCCGAGGCTCCGAAAGCTCATTTGGCTCCATTAGAGGCCGGAGCGCTGCGTCCAATCACAACAGCCAAATCAATCCACGCTTCAGCGTCGCTCTTCTCATTCGCTTTTTTTTTTTTTTTTTTTTTTTTTCAGGACAGAAAAGAAGGTATGAAGGTCGTGTAGATTTTCAGACAAACACTCAATCTGGTAAACACAGATATGATGGATGATTATCCATATATATATATATATATATATATATATATTCTTGCAGTTCAATACTAGTACTAGAGTACTAGCACTATATTTGTACCACTCACAGACTATAGGCTACCCACCTTTCTTGGTGAAAAACTGGGTTACAGTTTGACACCCTTTCCTTTGTCTTTCCTCTCTCTCTTTTCTGATGATTTCAAAATACTCATGTTAGTTTATAAGTCCAATTAGGACCAATTTACCTTTCGAATCTGCTACTACACTTTGAGCTGTTGAGATCCTCGAGATCATCAGGGATGGGTCTGCTCGCCATACCCAGAGTCGGAACAAAAAAGCGGGAAGCTGCATTCAGCTTCTATGGTCCGTACATCTGGAACAAACTACCGCTAAACTGTAGGTCGGCACCTAATCTCAGCTCTTTTAAATCAAGGCTGAAGACCTTGCTTTTTAACACTGCCTTTTCTTAATTCATTTTTGTATTTCAATTTAAAATTTCATTTTTTTATTCATTCATTTTTTATAACTGTTTCTTCATCTGTTACCAAATTGTATGATATTTTTCTGTGTCTTTATGTCTTGTGTAAAGCACTTTGAATCGCATTGCTGCTGAATTGTGCTATACAAATAAAATTGCCTTGCCTTTTCTCTCTTTCCTTTTTTGAAAGCCAAAATTTTACTATATATACTATACTATACTATACTATACTATACTATAATATTAATTGCCAACATTGTGGTCACTGTAGTTCTGGCGCATCTACAGACTGCAGTTATAGACAGTATAATGGACCAATAGACTCTGTGTCTCTGTACGAGACCAGTGAAGGATATTAGAAGCACTTTTCCGGTGATCTCTTCCTTTACTGAGCAGCCTCCAACTGAGCTTGAAGACGTAGATGTAACGTGAGCAACGTGTCTGAAAGTGTGAAGTCTTCTGGTAGCTGTGAGAGAGAAATCTCAATCATTCCCAATCTCACAGAGACGGAGAGTGTAGGTATATGTAAGGAGATAACATGGGCACAGGCTAATTACTGATCACTAACATGCTAGTTAACATTAGTAATTAAACCTAAACAGATAATGGAAGTCCAAACTGCCTGTGAGCTTCTCCTGTACTATACGGTAATTCCTCTACTGTGTGACAGTAAGTCTCGTGGTTATGACACAATCGTTAGACTATGTTTGTAAAAGCGTCTGCTACGGAGCCATAACGTGAGCTACAAGGTAATGGAGCCTTTTATACATTGTCGTGTTTCTTTAGAAATAAACAACGGACAAATAGAGTCTTTAAACGCTTCAGATGTAAAGTTCTTCTCTGTCAAAGTGACGTAAAAAAAAAATGGCGGTCAGTGGAATGCTAACAAGAGGTGATCGCTTTGTAGCAACAAAATGGCGCCATTGGAGGTTCGATTTCTGAAGCGAAGCTTACCCTCTTGACTGCAGTAGACTGAGTGCACTAAGGCAGGACCAAACCATTTCATGCAGATACAGGGGGGTGGTCGGTCAATATGGATGTTTACTTTTTGGTCAATGGGGATATTTAACTTATACTGCCGAAAACAACTAAAAACAAAGAGATCATTCATTTTATTATTATACTTGAAATATATATACTGAATGATGGTTTAATAATTTAGATTTTACCTATTTATTGGGGCCCCTGTCAGTCATGGGCCCTTGGAATTGTCCTAACCTTTCCTCCCTATACGTACACCTCTATATATGGGCGCGCGTTCTACCAACTGAGCTATCCGGGCACCCTAAAACCCGTGTATTCTTACCAAAACGCCAGAAACTTCTGGCTCCCCGAGAGCCACTGGTGTACACCACTGTTCGGATCAAGACCCTCCAAGTCCACCAATCAGCTGTCACAAGACATGTTTACGTTTGTCACATGACAAGTTCACTAGCAGACGCTGGGCGTGCATTAAGGAACGAATGATCTAATGAATGATGGAGGGATTGAATACAAATGACGGCACAAGTTAATTAGTGAGCGACGGAGTGAATAAATACGCAGATACATGTGTGAGTGGATGTAGTGCACCTTTCTCTCTGCATAAAAAAATAATAACATGAAAAATGTACAGTCTGTAGTAATTGAAATGGAATCGAGCCACTCCAAAATGACATTAAAACCCCCCTCTTCTTATCAGACGCCAGAGACTTGTGCTCGGGGGAATCAAAGCACAAAGAGGTCCAATCACGCAGCATCTGCCTGTGTTTTAAATATTCCATTATAGGAGCCATTAGGATAATTACAACACAGCCTCTTTAACCAATCTCACTGTAAATCCTTCTCTTTGTTTCCGCGCCACAGACGGCCGCTTTCACCCTCTTCTGGCCCACTTTGGAAAAAATATTAAAAATGGTAAAGCCTGGAGAAATGCTAACGCGGGGAGACATGACTTGAACAGTAATATATTTTTTACAAAATAAAGAGATAACAGACCGCAAGGGTGGAAGGGGTTCAGCTCGAGGTCTGAAAAGCCAATTTGGTCCCTATCTGTTTTATTGGGATGATAAAGAGGGAACAGAGAGAGAGAGAGAGGAGGGGGGGGGTCACATCGGAGTTGTTTATCACATCTGATCTCGGCCGCAGAGAAAGGGAACATGAAAAAAGGCATATTTGGGTTCGCTCTCTCGGAAACAGCGACGGGTCCTATTAATACAAAAGAAACACACACACACACACACACACTTCCTGTTTTCTGTACGAGCTGCGAAGCATAATTCGGCAGGTGGCAGCTGATAAATGTCAGGCCTTATTTTCTGTGGATAAAAACAAATAATTGTAGCCCCCTTTATAACCAGGAACAGGAAGAGTTCTCTCAGATGTTTTGACCAAATAGCCTCTGTGTGATATTACCGGTTATAATAGAAAGGCCAAAGTCTGCCTCTGGTCTGCAGTAACAGCCTTGTTTCTCATGGGAGATGAAATCCAGGACCACGCTCTGATTAAAGAAGAATGTGAGCTGCAGAAAAAAAAAACTTCCACTAATTAACCCTGACAAGGCACACCTGTGAAGTGAAAACCATTTCAGGTGACTGAATCTAAAATATAAGACATGTTTTCAGTTATTTCACACTTTTTTGTTAAGTACATAATTCCATATGTGTTCATTCATAGTTTTGATGCCTTCAGTGAGAATCTACAATGTAAATAGTCATGAAAATAAAGGAACACATTGAATGAGAAGGTGTGCCTTTACTTTATATATATATATATTTATATATATATATATATATATATATATATATATATATATATATATATATATATATATATATATATATATATATATGTGTGTGTGTGTGTGTGTGTGTGTGTGTGTGTGTGTCTGTCCCGTTTCCACCTGGTCACGTGACAGTTCAGACACCAAAAGATTAGAAAATTAGGAAAAAGATGGTTGTTTGGGTTAAAACACCAGTCCCCTTAAGTAGTACCTCCGGTACACAAACACCCGTTTCCTGGTTGAAAGCAAGGGGGTAGGCGAGCATCCGGAAAGCTTGCCTGATGCTACCAAGCCATCACCTCCCGTTAGCATCCCATTGACTCCCATTCATTCTGACGTCACTTTGACAGAGAATAACTTTACATCTGAAGCGTTTAAAGACTCTATTTGTCCGTTGTTTATTTCTAAAGAAACACGACAATGTATAAAAGGCTCCATTACCTTGTAGCTCACGTTATGGCTCCGTAGCAGACGCTTTTATAAAAATAGGCTAACGATTACTTTCTGTCGCCCAGTAGATAAATTACAGTACAGTCAGGAGAAGCTCGCAGGCAATCAGGGGGACATGGAAGCATCGTACAGTCAAGGGAGAAGCCCGTAGAGTCTACCAGAAGACTTACAACTTTCAGCAGGTTGCTCACGTCACATCTACGTTGTTAAGCTTTGACGCTGCGCAGCACGCTCAGCCATCACCGGAAAAGTGCTTCTAATTCAGGGGTTTTCAAACTTTTTGTTTGTGCGTGTGGACCACTTTTGCGGACCTCCTCACAATACACATAATAAAATATGTCTACACACAGTCCTACCTGAATTAATCCGCACCTCTTAATTAATAGGCCTACTAGTACTAAAACTATAACTGGTCATCGCATCAGTACACACATATTTAATTTATTTATCTACTCCAGCGCCCGAGGGCATAATCAGGTTCATTTGAACAACAATTTGAACTTATTTCCATACCAATGGAGTATTAAATCTATACAGTAATAACAACACTTGGATATAGTCAAAATTTCAACACCTTTGGGGTTTTTAGGGTTAGGGACTATTTTAGTAATCACACAATAACTTGACAGTTTAATTTACATTTAAATTTTATATCAATATACATATTCTTAATTTTTATGGGAATTTCCTGGTAAAATGCATATTTTATTTTGCTTTTCCACGGACCGCCTGCAGGACCCTCACGGACCACTAGTGGTCCGCAGACCACAGTTTGGGAATGACTGTTATAAGTGACTTCCCCGGTCTCCGTCGAAGTCTATGGCGTCGCTGTGTCCATTTCTTTCACTGTCTAGGGTTGAAAGTCTGGTGTTTTTTCCTTAAAGGTGCCCTGCCATACAAAACCGTTTTTACTTGCATTTTTTGAAATATGTTGAAATAAGCAGAGAAATCAGACCAATCACAAAAGCTGGTCAGTCTGACATCATGTTGCCTGAGCTTATTACAATTCATGAGCTCGCCTAGTTGGGCTGGGTAAAGGATTCTGACAGCCAGGCTCTCATTGGCTAGCTGTTAGCCAATCAGATTCAAACAGCTTAGCTTGTTGAATATTAATGAGAACTGGCAGAAATCGAGCTGAGTCTTCCTGTAGGCTTTCTATACCACGCTAGAATGACTTGAAACAAGGTAACCAAGGCATTTTTTCCACAAAAAATGTTACAGAGTCCATGGTAGAACTTCAGACATTACCGCAAAGTCATGAAATACGTGTGGCAGGGCACCTTTAACTTGTTCCGGGACATGAATGCTGCCCCCCCTCTTGAAAGCCCTGTGTTTTATGACCCAAACATCCCCCCCAACCTTCTCCCTATACCAGGACATTCACGCTCTTATACAGCAGCAGTCAATGTGCTGCTGACAGTAATAAATACGTGGAATACATACCAATTACATTCTTTTTCGTAGCTATATGTATGAATGGTTCATGAGAACAGCCTGTCCTTCAGCTCCATCACTTCATTCCCCACTCTCAAATATATCTCTGCCTGTCCTCTATAACTCCCTTGCAGTCCTCCATCACTTGTCTTCTATCCCTTCACATCATTTCACCTTCTCTTGATCCATGATCACATTTTGAGTACTGTTGACCCCTCCGTTATCTCTCTTTATGCCTTGTTGCCACCCGTTATGTCCCTCTATGAGTCATTCTGTCCTACAGTCCTTTCCAACCCACTACCAAAATCTATTTATACCTTTCTTTATTCTCTGCCATCCTTCAGACCCTCCAGCATCCTCTATACTCTTCTACTGCCCCTTTCTACCCTTCTATTAGTTCATTTTAAAGAGCTCTTTCAGTCTTTGTCAACCCTCAGTCATCCCTTTAGCCATTCAATCAGTCTTTTATACTATCAGTCTTTTATCCTTTGACCCCTTAACCATCCCTTTACAACTTCAATCAGCCTTGTTTTATATCGCCCATTTAACAACACTGTGATCCATCTGTCAGTCTGTATACCCTCTGTGTCTTTATGTCTTCCTTATAAACCCTTCTAATACCCAGCTGACCCCTCTGTTATCCTTTGTGATCCCTTTACAAACCTATCATCCCTTCAACCCAACTATTTTTCATTTATGCCCATGTCTCTTCCCTTTACTACCTTCTGTAATCCACCTCCATAAGGCCTTCTAACCAATCACATTTCGCAATAAATTGAAGAACGCTTGCTGTTATTGGCTGCAAGCAAAACGATACAAATTAAGGGTGTCATGTTTCGGGTATATGAACCAAAAATCGACCGAAATTAGCTTTTGATTTCAACTTACTTGAAATTTCAATAACAGCAGCTTGCAGCTAAAGACAGAGTAACATTAGCTTATAACAGCAACCTGCAGCTAAAGACACAGAGTAACGTTAGCTTATAACAGCAGCCTGTAGCTAAAGACACAGAGTAACGTTAGCTTATAACAGCAGCCTGTAGCTAAAGACACAGAGTAACGTTAGCTTATAACAGCAGCCTGTAGCTAAAGACACAGAGTAACGTTAGCTTATAACAGCAGCCTGTAGCTAAAGACACAGAGTAAAGTTAGCTTATAACAGCAGCCTGTAGCTAAAGACACAGAGTAACGTTAGCTTATAACAGCAGCCTATAGCTAAAGACACAGAGTAACTTTAGCTTATAACAGCAGCTTGCAGCAAAAGACACAGAGTAACATTAGCTTATAACAAAAGCCTGCAGCTAAAGACACAGAGTAACGTTAGCTTATAACAGCAGCCTGCATCTAAAGAGACACAGTAACGTTAGCCTATAACAGCAGCCTGCAGCTAAAGACACAGAGTAACGTTAGCTTACCGGCTGGTAGCATGCAGCTAAAGACACAGAGTAACATTAGCTTAACAGCAGCCTGCTGTACTTTTACTACATGAAGGTGAGAATACTGGACAACAGTACAACTAGCGGGAAACAAAGTTATAATTATATACAACTCTATGATCCATTTACATCCATCTATCATCCTTCTTACCCCTGTACCATTCCTCTTCACTGCAATTTCATCCCCTTGACCTCTCTTTTTTATTGACTGCTCCATCTTCTCTCTGACCCTTTCCATCATGTCTCTGACCTCTGGATGAGGGATTTTCACCCCTTCATCTTCCTCCCGACATATCTCTCTCTCTATCTCTCTCCCTGCCCTCTAACCTCTGTTCTCTCCCCAGGGACTCAACGTTCAGGCATCTTTTTTCAACCTTTCTGAAGCTTTTTCCAACAATCTTTCTTTAAATGATATAAAAATTGTAGCTTGATGTCATCATACTCAGATTCTAGTCTGAATCTGAGTCTGATGCTGCTCCATTGGGCTGTGATTATGGGGCGTCTTTCAACCGAACCAGGAAAGAGAATGCCTCTGCACTCAATTGGATAGACCTACAACCAATCAGAGCAACGGATAGACATACAACCAATCAGAGCAACGGATAGACCTACAACCAATCAGAGCAACAGATAGACCTACAACCAATCAGAGCAATGGCTAGACCTACAGCCAATCAGAGCAACGGATAGACCTACAACCAATCAGAGCAACGGATAGACCTACAACCAATCAGAGCAACAGATAGACCTACAACCAATCAGAGCAATGGCTAGACCTACAACCAATCAGAGCAACAGATAGACCTACAACCAATCAGAGCAACAGATAGACCTACAACCAATCAGAGCAACGGCTAGACCTACAACCAATCAGAGCAACGGCTAGACCTACAACCAATCAGAGCAACGGATAGACCTACAACCAATCAGAGCAACGGATAGACCTACAACCAATCAGAGCAACGGATAGACCTTCCATTTCCTCTTCCATCCAGTTTCTTGTCACCTGCTGCTTAACTTTCTGTCTTTCTCTCTTTCTTCATCTAATTCTTATTCTAACCCTCTCTCTGCTTCCCTCTTCTTTATCTTCTCTCCGTTCCAGTCATTCGGTCTTTCTTTCTTTCTTTCTGTTACTTTCTCTCTACTCTGAGTCATTTTCTGATTTTTTTTCACTTCCTTTCTCTTCCTTTCAATCATCCACTTCTCCTTCCTGCAATGTGGTATCTCCCCCGTGTGTGTATGTGTGTGTGTGTGTGTAGCATATCATGATACTGGGAGCACTGGGGTATTTCCACTATCTCTAATTGAACAAAACATACAAGCACACAGACATTCTGTTATCCATAAACATGAAAACACACACACGCACACAGCACACACACACAAGAAGACATTTTCAAAGTGAATATTAAAGATTAATATCGGAAACGACAGCGGAACTCACACAGCCAACAACACTAGCCTGGTTCTCACTGTATCTGTAAATCATTCAGCATGTATTTACAAAACAGAAAAAAAACGTCAATAACTATCAATAAATAATGTTTGAGTACAAACAGCAAAAACTTCAAGAGAGGATATCAAGTAATACATAATCAAAGAGACATTTTAAAAGGCTTGGCTAGGACAAACTCACACAGGTTTAGTATCTACGTAGTAGTAACATGCAGCCAGGAAATAAAGGTGTGATATATCACTTTCCTATGAGATTGTACACAAACTAATGCACAACAATTCGTATGATATCCTACAAAATAAGGCGACCTCCGGCCGGTCACATGACAGTTAAGTTTAGGGGTCTTTAGGCGACTGTGAGCCGGGTACAGAGCACCGTGAGGGGACGGTCCTTTCAGAGTTTAGCCGACAAAAAGTGAGCGTCATGCAGCGCGATCATGCAGTCCAGTTTAGACACCAAGGGTCCATATATTGCACCCGGCGCAGCACAAAGCCCGACCCAAGTGTCTTTACTAGTTTAAGACCGACCCAGTTGTCAGTTTCCAGTCCAGCAAATGCACCTGGCACCCATCTGTGGCTCATGGGTGTGCTGGTCTTACAGGGAGGTGTGTTCAGGTGCATTCTGGGCGTGCTGGTCTTACAGGGAGGTGCGTTCAGGTGCATTCTGGGCGTGCTGGTCTTACAGGGAGGTGTGTTCAGGTGCATTCTGAGAGTATTGCTATCTTGAGGCAGCAGGAAGTGGTCGCGCCATTGACCATATAATGACAAATAACGCATTAATAATGTATACTTTATTAATCCCGCAAGGGGAAATTACAATGTTTTCACTCTGTTGTTGATACACACAGGCCTCCCCGTGTAGCTGGGGGTTCGGGGCCTTGCTCAAGAGCACCTTGGCAGTGCAGAAGCATAAACCAGCCTTTAACTTTACAGTCGTTCCTCTCTTCCTGCAGTCCCCTCGTCGTCTCCTGCTGCTCTTTATTTTACAGCTCATCAGGTGATCGCTTCACGCTCTCAGCATTGACACTTTCACCCCCATAAAATGCTCTACTTTTGGTAATATTTGTCGGTTAACAACATTTAACATGGACATTAACATTAATGTATATATGTATAATATCATCCACCTTGATGTGTCCTTCTCTGGCTCTTAAACGTTTACTTTTATGAATTATTTTAACGTCCTGTCACAATGGCTAATGTGCGTTTCTCTTTGCCTCGCAGGCCTGTTGGAGGAAGATGAGTTTTGATCTGAGAAATCATCACTTCTACCTCCCAAAGCATCTCTCAGATGGAATAAGTTCCTTCGGCGGAGGAAGAGAACTGTAATTATGACTTGATCTGTTTGTTAATTTTAATGTGCTTTCTAATATCCCATCCCATTTGAACGCAGTGTTAATATCAGCTGCCGGTAGTCTCAGTTTGAGGCGACTCCTGCTAATGTGAACGTGTCAGATTTCCTTTTCAGCATCAATAAAATATGCCCGCATTAACTTGGGAGACATTAGTATAATTACCGTAGCATAACAAGACCATCACTGAGCCTGTAGCAGCCTCCGAATTTTACATTCTGACCTCGTGGTGCAGATTCAGACTCTGAGGGAAATCGGTTGTTCAAACAGAGCAAAAACATTAGCTCACATTAGAGTTATGTTTCTGACTGGGTGCCCTTTTAATCTACCAAGAAGTGAGCCAAAACTTAACTACACACACTATGATTTCTTTACTTTATATATTATACATTTTACGAAACTGTCCTCCCCCGAAAAATGCTTGTTTGTTCAAGCAGCATTTACAACTCATCTTTGACCCATTAAAGGTAACTACCCGTTTTTCTTTTCTACCTGGACCTTATGGTCCTATGTCTTTTGTGTCTGAGTGACGGATGGGAACAACAATCTAGGACATTGGTCCGGTATTAAGAGAGATGGCTGCAGTCGGCATTCACAGAAACAAGCTACAATGTAAGTTAATATGACAATTGTGCAGCTTGTATTTACCTTCACAAAAGTGCTTGTTCTGCTGCTGACAGGCTCAGATTACATTATTACATTATGTCTGACAACATTATGGAAAGGATTTCTAAGGAGGTCGACCTTTCTGTTAATGAGTAACATCCTTTTTTTAAACATAAAAACATCTGCAAAATTGCGTTCGCTAAACCCACCAGACTCCATGTAAATAATCAGTGATTTTAGCAGCGTAAAACACACTTCATTCAAAGTCGACAGAAACAAAATTAAACTATGAAAAGCCGTTTTGCGTCGTCTTCCCATTTTTCAACCATCACAACTCTAGTTTAGGTTGAAATAAACACATAGTCTACTGATTTACATGTGAGAATATGCTGGCTCTATACACACTAAAAGTACTGTTTTTTTTAAATGGAGTCTGGTGGGTTTAGCACTATCGACTTCAGAGCTGTTTCTGGTTAAACAGAAAGGTCTCAAAGAGGTTTTAAAGGTCTATCTCTGTAGGGATCCATCCCATAATGTTGGCAGACACTTAGAATAATAATCTGAGTCTGTCAGCGGCAAAACAAGCACTTTTGTGAAGGTAAATACAAGCTGGACAATTACTATTAACTCACATTGTAGCTCGTTTCTTGCTTAATACTGGACCAATGTCAAAGATTGTTGGTCCCATCAGTCACTCAGACACAAAAACATATGTGCTACATATGGGCTGTTTTATGTCTATAAATGTTTTTTTCAGCCTTAAATTTGAGGGTATTTCTAACATATTTTCTCACCTGTCTTTTCTTTATACAGACACACAATAATGCCAGCTGTTATTGAAGATGGAGACGCTGCTGGAAAAGTGCCGTTTATTTGTAATTTGTAAAATGTAAAAATGTGTAAAATATTTTTTCAGTGATTTATCTGCAGCGACCGTAGCACATCCACATTATCTGTCAAGGGCAATAATGGGCTTAAAAGGAGTCAGAAAGAAAGAAAAATATATATATATATACTGGGGTGGAAAGCTATATTTCTCTCCTTACTTCTCCGCCTCAATTTTTCCCTCTTCACACAATGTACACATGGTTTCTCTCTCCGCTCCGCCTCGTTTATCTCCCAGCACTCATTGTCTTTTTTTTTTTTTTTTTTTCCTGTTTCATCTATTTCCCCCCCTCCTCATCCTCCTATTCCCTCGCTCTGACCTTGAAATTAACAGGAAAGCACCTCGGATAGAAATGGAATTGAAAAGTTATGGACTCAAATTTAGGGGTGAGATGAAAGGAAACCTACTGAAAGGAGACATAAGAGAGGAGACAACAGGAGTGAAGAGGAGACATACAAGTGCAGCGCTGAAATGTAACTAAGTACATCATTTTACTCCAGTACTGTACTTCAATCCACATGTTGAGGTACTTGTACTTTACGTGGAGTCTTCTCTTTTCATGCCACTTTCTACTTCTACTCTGCTACATTTCAGAGAGAAATACTGGACTTTTTACTCCACTACATTCAACTGTTACATCTTTAGTTACTAGTTACTTTAGTTACTCCGCTACATTCATCAGTTACAGCTTTAGTTACTAGTTACTTTAGTTGCTCCACTACATTGATCTGTTACAGCTTTAGTTACTAGTTACTTTAGTTACTCCACTACATTCATCTGTTACATTTTTAGTTACTAGTTACTTTAGTTACTCCGCTACATTCATCTGTTACATATTTAGTTACTAGTTACTTTAGTTGCTCCGCTACATTCATCTGTTACAGCTTTACTTACTAGTTACTTTAGTTACTCCGCTACATTCATCTGTTACATATTTAGTTACTAGTTACTTTAGTTGCTCCGCTACAGTCATCTGTTACAGCTTTAGTTACTAGTTACTTTAGTTACTCCGCTACATTCATCAGTTACAGCTTTAGTTACTTAGTCTTGCATTGCCAGACTTTCCTCCACAGCGCTGCGGAGGAAGGTCTGGCTACTCTACACAGCATTCCTGGATGGGAGAAAAACGTGCTCTGGTTTATTGGCATTTCTTTAAAACAATCACAATCATCGTGGGTGCCTCTCCAAAGTAGCCTCCGGAAGGAACTTGTTTTGGTGGAACATGTGTACGTTCAAAAGTAGTTTTAGTCGTGGAACAGAAACCTCCGATTGGACAGATAGTCTAGCTAGCTGTCTGGATTTACCCTGCAGAGATCTGAGGTGCAGTTCATCATAGTCCTCACAAATCCACCAGCTGTTGGCAGTGCATGCTGGGCGTACAAATAACACAAAAACACACAAAGATGATTGTTTTTGCTCAATATCAATAAAGGAAATATGCCCTGTCTTGCTGCATCAAGTCACTATTTCATATTAAATCAAGCCTGTTGGGTTCCCCCCTAATCTTCAGAGTGCTTTGAGTGCCTAAACCACAACCATTAATCAGGCTTTATTTCCTACCAGCACATATTTTATTGCGGGAGCAGAAATTGCAGGAAAACAAATAAAATGTGTCGACGGAGCATGACAGACGCGTCGAGTGTGGACATTTTGTGATTTGACAGATTCGTCAATTAAGAGAGTTTCTTCGCTGTGTAAAAAAATGATTAAGACTCAGGAGCCGTTATGCTCTGTCAGAGACTTTCATATCCATTACACGTCATTTCTAAGAGATATGTTTTGGAGCAGTGTTTCTCAAATGGGGGTACGTGTCCCCCTAGGGGTACTTTGGAGGACTGCAGGAGGTACGTGTCCCCCCCCAGGGATACCCCTAGCTGTAGATAGGTGGGGTCTCCTCTAGCTGTAGATAGGTGGGGTCTCCCCTAGCTGTAGATAGGTGGGGTCTCCTCTAGTTGTAGATAGGTGGGGTCTCCTCTAGCTGTAGATAGGTGGGGTCTCCTCTAGTTGTAGATAGGTGGGGTCTCCTCTAGCTGTAGATAGGTGGGGTCTCCTCTAGCTGTAGATAGGTGGGGTCTCCTCTAGCTGGAGATAGGTGGGGTCTCGCCTAGCTGGAGATAGGTGGGGTCTCCTCTAGCTGTAGATAGGTGGGGTCTCCTCTAGCTGTAGATAGGTGGGGTCTCCTCTAGTTGTAGATAGGTGGGGTCTCCTCTAGCTGTAGATATGTGGGGTCTCCTCTAGCTGTAGATAGGTGGGGTCTCCCCTAGCTGTAGATAGGTGGGGTCTCCTCTAGCTTTAGATAGGTGGGGTCTCCTCTAGCTGTAGATAGGTGGGCCAACGCATTTTTTTTGTGCATGCATTGTTTTAGTCCGGTGCAACACCGACAGCGCCGCCGCTAGTTAGCTTAGCGTAGTGAATGGAATCCTATGTTGCCGGTTAGCATGAGTAAAAGTGAGCCAACAAAAGACAAAAAAAACAACCTAATTACTTGCACTGAGACAAAACATGCGTTGGCCCACCTATCTACAGCCAGGGTAGACCTTGATAGGAACTATTTCAACAAACGGTACGAAGACATAGCGGACAAGGCGTGAGCTTGTATTTTGAGAAGTGGAAGTCCGACAGCACCAGACGGGATGCTCCAGGCTGCAGCCATATACAGTCTTACATATTTTTGTCAAACAAGTGTGAAAAGCCTGTGTTCTTTTTTTCCAGCAGCCCAGATCGTCCCCTTCTGGCATTCACCAGAACTGCCAGATTGCCAGTCTGCCTATATGGCCATCAGATTTCAGTGTTTTAGGTAAAGGGGGAGAGTGGCAGCATTTGGTAAAAAAACGACTTGCTGCCTCATTAGGAGGAAACATCCAGTTTTTGATGGGAGGAGAAGAGAAGAAATGGTCCATAACATCCTCCGTTTCCTCGTCTCGTTCTCCGCCAGGTAGCTCTGTGTTTACGGCGCAGAGCAGCGAGAGAAAAGAAAGCCAAGAAAGCCATTTGGAGTAATGGTGACCAGAAAGATCTGTGAAACACGGCACTGGTGTAGAGGGAAGAAAAAAAGAGAAAACTGGTTCTACAGTAGGTGGCGAGTTTTTACTATCTGAATAATGAGCTGTCGTCTGCGGTGGCCACACATTTGTATGGTTTTCCTCCTCATCCTTTTCTCCACTTGCTTCCACAATTACAAAAGTAACAGATATGACCTGCAACAGCGATGTGAATGATTCAAGTTTCGAAGGTGCATTTGTGCACATTGTGATCCGTGAATATAGGATTTGGATTTATAGTCCAGTTTCGGAGTAGCCTTGTTGAGAGCACCTCTGCACTACTCGGCGGATGTTTTAAAAATGTGGTCAGAGATCTGGCAACACAGCAACATTGCTAAAAAGTAGGTCCAATAGGAGCAACAAACCAACGCGGCACATACCGAAGCTCGGTCAGTGTCTCTCAGCGCCGGATACAGATGCAAAAATCACCATTTGGCGTCTGTACGGGACATACTGGGTCACGTGATGGACATACTCGAGTCGCTATTCTCTAGACTTGTGACTTGACTCGGACTCAGGTAATGATGACTCAACTCTTCTAGGAAAGAAACTTGATTTTGATGTGCCTTTTCATCATCATTTTATTTCTCCACATGGCTCTCCTGATCAACACCATCCAGCAGTTTGTTAGCGTTGTTAACGTGGAGGTTTGTCAGAAGTGAAGGGTGAGAACGAGTGTGTTCCAACATCAAACCCAAAGACGTGAGCTAGAAATGTCAAAAAAACACAGCGTTGGCTTACCCAAAGGCAGATAACAAACTGCAAATAAAAAAATAGTATATACCCTGAACATTCTGCGGGCCTCGCTCAGAACTGAAAGATTTTTGAAAAAAAAAAGCCCCAAATAACCAGCTGCTTTTTGCTGCTTGTTTGTAGCTTGGCTGCTCAGTTGTGTTGATGATATGAATTGAAATACATTCTCCTTCTGCACAGACAAAGTATTGACCCTGAATGCTTTCTTGATCATCACCTTTTGTTTAATCTGCCTTCTAACGTACATTTTGATTCACTATTTCGTGATATTAGCAGTGTTCAAAGTACTGTGCATGTTTCCAGCGTTCTCTAAACACCTTACTTTTTGTCCAACAAGTCCTGCAAACCATGAAGGTTGTTGTAACACGTGAACTGTGGTCCGTCCTGGCTTCACGTGGGTTCGACCTATTCATGTGCGTTAACGTGTCGATGTGTTCGACACATGTTATTCTATGTTGATATCAGATGTATAAATGATAAAGAAAGTCACTGTTTGATCTCTACTTGTACTACAGGGTGTATATTTCATGTATGTTCACCCACCGAGGTTAGAAAAATGTAAAAACCGAGGCGCTACAAAACACGACCCTGGTAAACCTCTCATGCGTTTCAGCTTGTTCACCTGTCAGACATTTACATAAACGCAAGCAGTCTCCCGTCTTGAAGAAAAGAGTAGAAATAAAACCTCAAACACAGGCAACAGGAAAATAACAAAAAAACTGCAGCAACAGAAATATAACAGGGTCAGCCCTATGGTCCCACAGCCCAATGGTCCCACAGCCCTATGTTCCCACAGCCCAATGGTCCCACAGCCCTATGTTCCCACAGCCCTATGTTCCCACAGCCCAATGGTCCCACAGCCCTATGTTCCCACAGCCCAATGGTCCCACAGCCCTATGTTCCCACAGCCCTATGTTCCCACAGCCCAATGGTCCCACAGCCCTATGTTCCCACAGCCCAATGGTCCCACAGTCCTATGTTCCCACAGCCCTATGGTTCCACAGCCCTATGTTCCCACAGCCCTATGGTTCCACAGCCCAATGGTCCCACAGCCCTATGTTCCCACAGCCCTATGTTCCCACAGCCCAATGGTCCCACAGCCCTATGTTCCCACAGCCCTATGTTCCCACAGCCCAATGGTCCCACAGCCCTATGTTCTCACAGCCCTATGTTCCCACAGCCCAATGGTCCCACAGCCCTATGTTCCCACAGCCCTATGTTCCCACAGCCCAATGGTCCCACATCCCTATGTTCCCACAGCCCTATGGTTCCACAGCCCTATGGTCCCACAGCCCAATGTTCCCACAGCCCAATGGTCCCACAGCCATATGTTCCCACAGCCCTATGTTCCCACAGCCCAATGGTCCCACATCCCTATGGTCCCACAGCCCTATGTTCCCACAGCCCTATGGTCCCACAGCCCTATGGTCCCACAGCCCTATAGTCCCACAGCCCTATAAGCCCCTAAAAAAAATGTTTCACTGAAAATTAGGCCCTATGTTCCCACGTTTCTAGGACATTTTCAAAATTAGGGGTCTGATACAAATGTATGAAAATGGAAATGTGGGAACATAGGCACACTCCCAATATAACAACCAGCAAATCCTTCCAGCATAACTCAGATCGCTGACCTCCAGCTTCTCAAACTTGAGTTTTCTGGGAGACCAAACGACTCTCTTGACTTTTAACATCTCCCAGATAAACGTGGACTTTTACACAATCTGAACTGACTAACCTGCCAAGAAATAAGCAACATCAACACAGATTTGGAGTCGAGGTAATGTTAACTTAATTGGACCGTAGGCTCACTAGTCTTGCCTTACTTTTGGTGAATTATTGTAATGTTTGACTCACTCAGGTATATTCAGTCACGTCATATTTTGACCCTTCTCTCTGAGCAACACAAATCAAAACATACATATTTGGTATTGATCAGCTAGTCTGGATCAACGGAAGGACATTTCCAGGATAAAGCCTGACATGTTGCCATTATTAATCACCGTTCTCTTCGGGGAAATAACAAACTCCGAGCTAGCAAGCTACACAATGAAAATGTCAAGTTTTGAAGACAGTTTGGATGGTGCAACAAGGCAGGCCTGCCCGGTTCTTTCAGGGAATGATTGTACAAATTTACAAAGAATATGTTTAGGGCATTTCCTCTCTAACTGGGAGGTCAAAGTAAACACGGAGATACACTGGTAAGAGCCAATGAGGTTTAACCATGTATCAGCTCATTTAAATAGCTCACGTTACTGGATTGCGTCGACAGTTCGTTGTACTCCCATTTACAGTTTTTGATGTCTCACACACACACACACACACACACACACACACACACACACACATAAACAACAATGGTGCCCGCTGTTGATGATGTACAGACGCCGGTGATTAACGGTGAGAAATAGAAATAAACAGACAGAAATAGGTACGTAACGTAAAGTAACTCCGCACATTGTTATCCAAACAATACACATATGGTTGTGTACTACTACAGTTTATGTTTATTAAATGAAGCCCAAAATATGTCGTGGACTAGAAATCGCTAGTATCAGCTAGCGCTAGCTAACGTCAACATTAAGTAGCCGCTAGCTAACGCTAGCTAGAAGGGTTTGTCGTGACTTTGCCTTGAAGTGCTACCAAGTCGTGAGCCGTGACTTGAAGTGGTAACTTACGGGCTAAAAATTGTGTCTGGAACGCAGCATTCGTGCCGCCCAAGACCATTGTGATTGGTTCAAAGAAATGCAAACACCCTAGGGAGTTTTCCCTCCTATCCCAGAATGCATCTGTAGTGTAGCCAGACCTTACTCACTGTGGAGATTTATCTGGCAATGCAAGACTACTATGAAATATTTCACAGCCTTAAGTAAAAGATGTTTAGGGCCATTAACAACAAAATGATCCTAAAAAAAAAAATATTATAAAAAATATTATAATATGTATATTTATATTATATAAATATACATATTCTCATTTTTAGGTTAATTCTTGTTACATGTTTTAATGCTTAAAAAAACACTTTATTATTCTCATACTGTCTGTCTCAATATACCCCTTAAATCTTCAATCACTCCGTTTTAGAGCCTGTCTCTTTAAGACCGCCTTCCCGAAAAGTTGTCTTATTTCACAGTCGTCTCTCCAGCAACCTAAATGTTTGTGCACAAAGCGAGTTTATCAGGACGTGTCCCCTTTAAGACGGCCAAACTTCGCTCCTAGAAAAACATAACTGTGTTCTTCCTCTGTTTGTATTACGTAACGAGCTTTGTGCCGTTTATTACGCTCAGCTGACTCGCTCCAAAAAGAAAACAGGTCAGGAGTCCCCCAATCCCGTACAAACCTAACTTACCTCCAAGATGTGCCTAGTTGACCTCCTCTGTTACTCCTCTGTTACTCCTCTGATGTAGCTGATGTCTGCTGTACCTCCTTCTACTAGACCACTGAGATACACTCAGGTTCATTGTCTCCACCGCTGGAGATCATCATCATTTCTCTATCAGGCTGTGTTTACATCGCTACGTTTTAGTTTAAAAGGAATATCTTCTGCTACGGTTCCCCCCTCTCATTCCCCCTGCTCTGGCGTTCCATCTCTCTCTCTCTCCTCGTTGCATTGGGTCTGACTCAGCAGTGTTTCTCCAGCTAACAAGACAACCAGCCAGTGAAATTAATTACTGCACACACACACACACACACACACACACATCCAGACATTAAACACCTTTGGGCGACTGAGTTGAACACGACTACACACTTCTCTTTTCAGCCTTAAAAGGACAATCCCACCCTGAAAGTTGAACACCATGAAAACAGCATCACATCCAGATATATATTAAATATATATATATATTGTGTCATACGCTGTGGATCCACAAACACTCGGCCCATCTGTGTGTGGCTAGTTTCACTTACTCCAGTCACGCATGAAGCCCACCTTAACACAGCTCCCAGCCACTCAGACGTCTCATGGTGCCTCAAGGCGCCTGGTGCAACGTTTCTGTTTGTATGAGTTTAACCCTTGTGTTGGCTTGGGGTCAACTATGACCCGTTTTCAATTTTTGTTTTACATCAGAAAATACGGGACGCAGAAATAAGCACTGAAAATGTGTAGAAGAAACATTTAAAACGTTGGAAAAAGCAAAAACAAACGAAAAAATGAGTGTTTTTTTCAAGGTTGACGGGAAGACGACACAAGAGTTAACCCTCCTGATGTCCTCGGGTCAAATCTGACCCATTTTCAAAAAGTTTCTATATCACAAATTTGGGTTTCTTTCAACCAAACTGTTAAAAAAACAACAACGTGGATGGTTTCCATACAACTAGTAAAGTTAATTATCACTTCACTACTTTCATTGAATTTGGGTATTTGTATAATTGTATTCCATTTATGGCATTTGAAAAATAAAAAAAACTTTGCAAAAATTGTCAAAAACATCGGAAAAAGTGCAAAAAAATAAAACTTGCATGAAAGTGAAATAAAATGCTGAAAAAAGTGCCAAAAACATAAGGGGGAAAAGCGACAAAAGTGTCGAAAAATACGACCAAAATGATTTAATTTAAAATTTTGTCCCAGAAAAACTAAAAGTCGTTCACTTTATCATTTCATGTTCAAGCCTGAATCCTAAACTAGAACACATTTTATAATGTATTGAAAAGATGTTGCATTTTTGGAACTAGGAGATGGATAATCTCCCTATGCCAACCCTTCCTTCACAGCGCTGCGGAGGAGGGTCTGGCTAGTCCACACAGCATTCCTGGATGGGAGAAGAACGTGCTCTGGTTTATTGGCATTTCTTTAAACCAATCACAATCATCTTGGGGGGGGGGCTAAGCTCCGGACGGAGCCCACGGTGCCTCTTCTAAATAGTCTCCGGAAGGAACTTGTTTTGGTGGAACATGTGTTCGTTCAAAAGTAGTTTTAGTCGTGCAACAGAAAACTCAGATTGGACAGATAGTCTAGCTAGCTGTCTGGATTTACCCTGCAGAGATCTGAGGAGCAGTTAACCATAGTCCTCACAAATCAGCCGGAGGTTAGATCACGTCACGTAATAACATCACTTCATAACGTTCCCATGGCAACAGGGGAAAACGGCTGCTCTTGTGGGAAGTAAACACAACATTTTTCAACTTTCTGCTAAGATATATTATGGGACTTTTTTTTGCAACGAAAATGCGGGGGGATTATGAAATCATGCAAGCCCCGCATATTTTGCACAATTTATCGCCGTGTTTTGAAAAAAATGCGGACTTTGTCTGGTTATCGTTGAATTATGCGATCGCATAATCGCGTTTTTCTGGAGGGACTGACAAAGGGGACATATGGCGGAATTTCGGGCAGCAACGGAAAACGTCACAGATTTGGACTACTTGTCAGCGATCAAAAAAACCTGTAATTTGGCCAGTTTTCATTTTCACTCGCTCACATCCTTCCTTGTATCAAGGACTGTATTTTCGGTTATACAGATTTGAAACATCATGTCTCATTTGGACGGTAGAGACGTAGTTGTTTGCACCCTTCTGTTTTGTTTTTAATTTTAGTTTTTTTAAAACGTTTATTTAGATAGGGACAGATACA
>NC_041351.1:2898435-2915935 GCF_004354835.1 Perca flavescens
GGTGAAAGTCTTGTGTTTTCTCCTTAACTTCTTCAGGACATGAACACCTGTTTCCTGGGTGAAAGTCTTGTGTTTTCTCCTTAACTTCTCCAGGACATGAACACCTGTTTCCTGGGTGAAAGTCTTGTGTTTTCTCCTTAACTTCTTCAGGACATGAACACCTTTTTCCTGGGTGAAAGTCTTATGTTTTCTCCTTAACTTCTCCAGGACATGAACACCTGTTTCCTGGGTGAAAGTCTTGCGTTTTCTCCTTAACTTCTTCAGGACATGAACACCTGTTTCCTGGGTGAAAGTCTTGTGTTTTCCAAATTTGACCCAAACTTCCCATGAAAATATGTTATAAATCGTGCAATTTGGCAACAACTGAAACTGTGCAGAAACTCTGCAGCGAAGAAAAGTGTGTCTTTAATTCCCCAGAAGTGAGAATCTTCAGGATCACTACTTTAACAAAACAAAGTGTCTGTTTCTTCTCCTCAGGAGGCCCAACAACCTGAAACTAAACTTTTAAGTTTTCCATTTCAACCATTCAGTGGAAGCTTCCAGAGCGCCTTGGGCGAGTACGCCCAGTTCCTTGGAGAACATTTCGAGCCACCACGTTGGCGTGTCCCAGGGACGATCGTAAAAAGAAAGCGCCAGAGGGAAGAGAAATAAAACATGCAAGGGACAAGGTCGAGGGAATTTTTAAGTGATGAGTCCAAATTAGAGCGAGTTGATGGGGAGGATAGACACATGAGGGGGGGTGACTCCACGGGGAGAAGGTGAATTTAGGTACCACTTTTGACGTTTTTGGGAAAGTTTTCAGCCTGTGATGAAGTTACGGGGGAGTGTCTACTTTTCAGACTAGAGAGTCCAACTTTAAGATTTCACTTCATGGATCAGTGACATCAAACCACTAAAGTTCAATGTGCAGTTAGGAGTTTTACATCCAAACTTTAGAATAATCCGGAGTGGAGGAATGAGTGATGACTGATGTTACGTTTACACGTGGCCGGCTATTTTCATAAACGGACATTTCAACCTCTCCGTTTTCAAAAATAACATTGTGCATAGCTGTCAGTTTTCAGAAAAGTGTTACACGTACCAGTGTATATATATATGCCGTTAATGCAGTCAAGAGCACGCCAGGCGTGTAGCTGGCGGTGTAACGAGAAAGCTCAAGTCCACGTTAGCCAATCAGAATCCAGAAAATAGCAACAACAGCAACCAATCACTTCCTCTTTCTCTCTCTCGGCTGCCTAAACCAAGGGGGTAAGCTTTGCTTCAGAACTCGAACCTCCTATGGCGCCATTTTGATGCTACAAAGAGATCACCTCCAGTTAGCATTTCACTGACTAGCATTTATTTTGGCGTGACTTTGACAGAGAATAACTTTACATCTGAGGCGTTTAAAGACTCTATTTGTCCGTTGTTTATTTCTAAAGAAACACGACAATGTATAAAAGGCTCCATTACCTTGTAGCTCACGTTATGGCTCCGTAGCAGACGCTTTTATAAAAATAGGCTAACGATTGGGTCATAACCACGAGACTTACTGTCACACAGTAGAGGAATTACCGTATAGTACAGGAGAAGCTCACAGGCAGTTTGGACTTCCATTAGCTGTTTAGGTTTAATTACTAATGTTAACTAGCATGTTAGTGATCAATAATTACTAATGTTAACTAGCATGTTAGTGATCAATAATTACTAATGTTAACTAGCATGTTAGTGCTCAGTAATTAGCCTGTGTCTATGTTATCTCCTTACATATACCTACACTCTCCGTCTCTGTAAGATTGGGAATGATTGAGATTTCTCTCTCACAGCTACCAGAAGACTTCACACTTTCAGACACGTTGCTCACGTCACATCTACGTCTTCAAGCTCAGTTGGAGGCTGCTCAGTAACACTCAGCCAGCACCGGGAAAGAGACTTCTGATATCCTTCACTGGTCTCCGTCCAGAGACACAGGATCTCTTGGTTCATTTTATATGTGTCAATGGCCTAAACCTCGGTTCGTCTCAGTTTACATGCAAACGAAGATTTCAAAAATCTCCACTCTGGCCGGAGTTTTTAGAAAGACTCGGTTTCAGAGGAGAATTCTCCGTTTGCGTGTAAACGAAGGGCACAAACGAAGGGAAATGTCTACGCTTTTCAAAATAACCATGTACGTGTAAACAGGGTCTGAACATACATGATTTAATCCCTGTGGTAAATTATTAAAGGAAAAGTTTATATCAATTTAAGAACTACTGCTCGTGTCCATCGAGACGCATTTTTTGCAATGTCACCGTGTTCACAGATGTCAAATGTTAATGTGGTTCCGCCCTTTTTGTCCAAATATGGTCACATCTGGTTTCAAAATACCAAGATGGCAACGGCCAAAATGCCAAACTCGAGGCTTCAAAACGGCAGTCCACAAGCCGATGGGTGATGTCACCGATGCTACGTCTATAATTTTGTACTTTCTTTTGGTACAAATGTCATTATTAGTATTACTAATAGAAAGGGTAGATACAGTGATGGAATAATGCTGCGTTCCAGACACAAATTTTAGCGCGTAAGTTATGACTTCAAGTCACGACTTGGTAGCGTTCCAGGCAAAGTCACGACAAACCCTTCTAGCTAGCGTTAGCGTTAGCTAGTGGCTACCTAACGTTGACGATACTAGCGATTTCTAGTCAGCGACATATTTTGGGCTTTGTTTAATAAACATAACCTGTTGTAGTACACAATCGCATGTGTATTGTTTTGATTAACATAGTAGTTTCATAGTAGTCTTGCATAGCCAACTCTATCTCCACAGCGCTGTTGTGGAGGAAGGTCTGGCTACACTACAGATGTATTCTGGGATAGGAGGGAAAACTCCTGAGGGTGTTTGCATTTCTTTGAATCAATCACAATGGTCTTGGGCGGCACGAATGCTGCGTTCCAGACACAATTTTTAGCCCGTAAGTTACGACTTCAAGTCACGAACCACGACTTGGTAGCGTTCCAGGCAAAGTCACGACAAACCCTTCTCGCTAGCGTTAAGCTAAGCGTTAGCGCTAACGCTAGCGGCTACCTAACGTTGACGTTAATAAACATAACCTGTAGTAGTACACAATCCTATGTGTATTGTTTTGATGACAATGTGCAAAATTACTTTACGTTGGCTATTTATTTCTCACCGTTAATCACCAGCGTTTGTACAGCATCAACAGGGGGCGCCATTGTTGTTTATGTGTGTGTGAGACGTCAAAAACTGTAACTGGGAGTACAACCATCTGGTACCAGTCCACCGGTAGTAAGTTACAGGTTTGACTGCCGTTCCAGGGCACTTTCACCGGTAGATAGTTTGTCTAAAACTTGAATTTCTCTTAAATACTGTGAGCACAGCTGGCGTTATCTCCAAACGGAGACCACTGAGTTCTCTTATACTGACTAACTCCAAGTCTCGTTAACTTACTTGGTGGAATATTATCTATTTATATTTTAAATATCAACTTTGACTTTTGAAATGGCCAAAAAGACGAATTGCTGGAAGTGTAAGAATGTGTGTTTCTGTCGGGACTCGGTCGGAGCCGCGATGTTTTCCTTTGAGGGATCTTCCAACAGACAGAGAAGAAGAAGAAGAAGAAGAAGAAGAAGAAGAAGAAGAAGAAAAAGAAGAAGGGACTGTGGCGTCAGTTTGTGGAAAGAGACAAATAGAGCAGAGAGACCTGTCACAACAGCTTAATGTCTGCATCCATGTGTGTCTGTGTGTGTGTGTGTGTATAAGTGGATTCTTATGTGTATGTGTGTGTGTCTGTGTGTGTGTAAGTGTGTGAGCACGTATAAGTGGATTATTATGAGTGTGTGTGTGTGTGTGAGCACGTACTGTATAAGTGGAGTCTTGTTTGTGTGTTTGTGTGAGTTTGTTTGTATGCGTGTATGTGTGTGTGTGTGTGTGTGTGTGTGTGTGGATTCTTATGTGTGTGCGTGTATGTGTGTGTGTGTGTATGAGTGGATTGTTATGTGTGTGCGTGTATGTGTGTGTGTGGATGTTACGTGTGTGTATGTGTGTTTGGATTCTTATGGGTGTGTGTGTGTGTGTGTGTGTGTGTGAGCATGTATAAGTTGATTCTTATGTGTCTGTGTGTGTGTGTGTGTGTGTGTATAAGTGGATTTTTATGTTTATGTGTGGGTGTGTGTGTGTGTGTGTGTATGCATGTATAAGTGGATTCTTGTGTGTTTGTGTGTGTGTGTGTGTATATAAGTGGATTCTTATGTGTGTGCGTGTATGTGAGTGGAGGGGGGATTCTTATGTGTTTTTGTATGTGTATGTGTGTGTCTCTGTGTGTGTGTATCTCTGTGTGCATGTATGTGTGTGTAAGTGAGTTGTATGAAGCGTGCTACACTAATGTAATTTTGTCAGAGAAAGATGCCGATAACGATCACTGGAGAAGATGAGATTACATTGGTGTAAAATCACACGGTCTCCTAATTGTTTCAATGTTAGAAGAGATATTTGTCTGTGTGCAGTTAATGGCTTTTGGTTTTCCTATTAGAGACTCTGCTAATTAAGCTCCGAAGCTCAACAACGGGCTTGTTCACAGGCAAGAGGCGTTCAAGGAACGTTCTGCGTTTAAAGAGGTTGTAAAAAGTCTTAATTCCACCAGACAGACTCAGCAAAAAAAAATAAATCAATGAATGAAAAGGCCAAAAAAATCGTTTCTTTCTGGGAACTAGTGCAGGTCTCGTTTCAACTGAAAATCATGTCGGACAGATGAGTCACTTATCCAAAATGAAAGGCTATCGTGAATAATGAAGAGATATTTCAATTCTATTCAGTCCGTAGGGAGATGGACTGGGAACACAAGTGTTGTTGGTTCAAGTCCCCTATGGACTGGTAGCTGGAGAGATGCCGGTTCACCTCCTGGGCACTGCCAAGGTGCTCTTGAGCAAGGCACCGTACCCTCCACTCCTACCCCAAACACAGTCACACAAAGTATTTTTACTCCGCTACATTCATCTGTTACAGCTTTAGTTACTAGTTACTTTAGTTACTCCGCTACATTCATCTGTTACAGCTTTAGTTACTAGTTACTTTAGTTACTCCGCTACATTCATCTGTTCCAGCTTTAGTTACTAGTTACTTTAGTTACTCCGCTACATTCATCTGTTCCAGCTTTAGTTACTAGTTACTTTAGTTACTCCGCTTCATTCATCTGTTCCAGCTTTAGTTACTAGTTACTTTAGTTACTCCACTACATTCATCTGTTTCAGCTTTAGTTACTAGTTACTTTAGTTACTCCACTACATTCATCTGTTTCAGCTTTAGTAACTAGTTACTTTAGTTACTCCGCTACATTCAACTGTTCCAGCTTTAGTTACTAGTTACTTTAGTTACCCCGCTACATTCATCTGTTCCAGCTTTAGTTACTAGTTACTTTAGTTACTCCACTACATTCATCTGTTCCAGCTTTAGTTACTAGTTACTTTAGTTACTCCACTACATTCATCTGTTCCAGCTTTAGTTACTAGTTACTTTAGTTACTCCACTACATTCATCTGTTAAAGCTTTAGTTACTAGTTATTTTAGTTACTCCACTACATTCATCTGTCAAGGTGCTGTTGAGCAAGGCACCGTACCCTCCACTCCAATCTCTCCATTTGTGCAAGAATAGGTCCAGAACATGTGTGTGTATTTCAGGCCTGTGTGGAGTGACTACTAACAGAGTGTAAACTGGAATCTTCCCACTGGAATCAATAAAAATAATCTAGCTAAAGGTGTAAAGACTAAAGGAGCAAACAGCAATATGAGACGTTTTGTCACCGTTTGATTTACTTACTCCTCTTCGTCCCCTATGTCCCTCCCTCATCACCACCACTGAGGTGCCCTTGAGCACGGCCCTTAACCTCCAACCCGCTCCAGTGGAGCCGCTCCAGTGGCCAGCAGATCAGACTGTGGTTGTACTGGGCAGCTCCCAGGTATGAATGTGGAACTGTGTGAATGTGATCAGGGCGTCGTTGCATTGACTTACCTGGATAAATATAGGTTAAAAAAATGAATAAATAAATAGTATAGTATGTGTCAAAAAAGTAACAGTGTACACTACCGGTCAAAAGTTTGGGGTCACTTAGAAATGTCCATTCCACTCAATTACAGTCAGAACACCAGCTGAGATCAGTTGCATTGTGTTTTTTAACCAGGGCAGCAGTTTTCAGATTACATTATGTGCTTACATAATTGCATAAAGGGTTCTCCAGTGTTTTCTCAGTTAGCCTTTTAAAATGATATCAGATTAGTGAACAGAATGGGCCTTTGGGACATTGGATGAATGGTTGCTGATAATGGGCAATGTAGATATCACATTAAAGATCAGCCACCCACTCAGATCAGCTGGGAGTCTGTCTATAATGGAGTGGAATAGAGTATTAATAGTAGTATGTCGACAAATGTCATAGTAAATACAAAAAAAGAGCATTAAAGGTCTCCTTTAACATTTGAATGTGTTACTGTAGTTAGAACCTGACAGATACAGATATCTCTTCTGTGTATTTGTGTGTCTGCCACTTTATATGTATATCCAGGAGTAAAGTGACAGCCCGCTGTAATATCAGCCTCTGTGTAGCCAGCAGGCAGGCAGGCAGGCAGCTGTCCCATCGGGACTGATTGGTACCGTCGGCGTTAGTGCTTCCTGCTGTCACGTCTGACTGAAAAACACAGACTTGCTCAGTGTCCAGGGCGGCTGCGAGGCGCTGATGTGAGATTAAAATGCGATATCTGAAGCACGGTAGAAATATAGTCGGCCTCTCCGAGGAAAACTGAACCTGGAGTGCCAATTGTTCAGGAAATCAGCTCTACAATCAGACGAGGGAAAGGCAGAGAGGGAAAGAAAGTCTAATAGCGAGAGCTTCCAGGTGGATGAATTGAAGTTGTCCCAAATTGGTCCAAAAGAAAGTCCCAAATCATATTAAAAATCTTGTGCAGACTATTGCAGTACAATTCTTTGGCTGAACGGAGAGGAGGATAAGCCTTAAACGCACCTGCCGTGCACTTAGATCGTTAAAATAGGGCCCTAAGAGTCCACTTTAAGTCATTTTGCCCATCTTTGAGGTTATTTTGCATCTATTTTATGCCTGCCAGACACTGGACAACTCTGAACACTCTAAAGTGTGACAATCATCTCACATCTTACGTTAAAGACTGTCATCATATGTAAAGACTGGGGATCTTGCAGCGTCACACACTGCAAGACTACAATTAGATTTGTTTTGAAAAATGTAACCAAGCTACTAGGTCCTGGGTAGCTTTCCTGCTAGCGTTAGCTGGTAACTTAAAGGGAAAGTCTGCAGATGTTCTGTTCTGCCGTATATGCAGATGAACGTCACCACTGGAGCAGTACACACATCTGGAAAGGCTGCGGCAAGTCGGGAAAGAAAATCTGAGATTTTAGTGTCTCAGTAGAAATAAAACATCAGTCGCTAATTTTTGTCTTAGTGCTGCCTTTTATATTCAACCCGATGTTCCATTTGGTCAATAAAAGAAAGTCAGAAATGATTTCCTTTCATTTGTTTTAAACTCAAACAAGCAGTTTGTTGGATTTTAGCGGAAAACTGAACGCAGCAGAACTGAGAGCACACAGTTTATATTGCAAATTATCGCGATATTCAACGTTATCGCGTATTCTCCTCATATCGTGCAGCCCTGCGTGCCTGTATGTGTTTGTGTGTGTGTGTTTAAACTCGTATAAATGAAGATTCTCATCCTCGCTTGACCTCATTTGTGCAGAAACGTTCTGTCTTTTTAAACTCCTATGTTTTTTACGAAGCATGTGTTCAGTTAAAAAAAGTTAGAAATGATCAGGGATGCACCGAATCCAGGATTGGGCTTCAGATTGGGCTGAATACTGGGCTTTTTGACGGGGTTCTGGTTTCTGCTGAACCTGTTTTCTGCTTTCCCAGCGTAACTACGTTTGCACTCAGCGCGCTACGCTGGTCACCGTAGTGACGGCGCCGTTGATTACGGGAAGGTGTTTACGTAGGTGGAGCGTTCAATGCAGTAGGCTGTGAGGAAGTGGACATGTATCTGGTGAGCAGAAAAAGCTGTTTGGCAGTACCTTCAGTCAAAAGAAGGCCATTCAAGTCCAGCTACATGTTCAATCTGTTCAATGCTGATTGGTCTGGTGGTGGCGAGGACCCTAACCTATACACAACATGGCCGCAGTTACAACATCTGGTCTGAAACATCTGAAAGAATATGAGTTGTGCACGAAGGAATCTCCAGACAGCAGCCAGAATGCAGCAACTTCAGGTACGGCAAAGGAAGGACAGTCCCTGTTGACTTCATTCATGTGTTTACTGGGTTCAGGGACTGAGGATGGGAGGAGGAGTCAGCACAATCTCAACCAGTGGATTCGGTATTCGGCCGAACCCCCAAAAAATCTGGATTCGGTGCATCCCTAGAAATGATTTCCTTTCATTTGATTTAAACCCAACAAGAAGTTGGTTGTATTTGAGCCGAATACTATAAGCAGCAGAACTGAGAATACTTTGAGTACACGTTATCAGCATATTTTTCCTCATATCGCGCAGCCCCGGTTGGGAGGAAAGAAAATTATCCCAGGTGAAATGAGAGAAGTGTAGAGAGGAAATGGAACGAGTGAGAGAAGAAAGGA
Source organism: Perca flavescens (assembly GCF_004354835.1). Taxonomy (NCBI): domain Eukaryota; kingdom Metazoa; phylum Chordata; class Actinopteri; order Perciformes; family Percidae; genus Perca; species Perca flavescens. The sequence continues at coordinate 2,907,057 of NC_041351.1, forward strand.
GCCAGAAAGAGAGAGAGAGAGAGAGAGAGAGGATGAAAAAGAGAAAAGAGAAGGGAAGACATTCCACTAAGAGGCAGGTATTGAGGATCATGGGGATTTCTGTCTTTTCACATTATCTTTATCTGCAATATCACACACATTCCAGCGTACACACGGGCTCCTGACTGCCTACATTTTTCTCGCTCGTGTTTTCTACCTTAATCTAAGGTTTTTTGGCAAGGCCGACGCTTGCCATTTCCATAATTCCTGTTATAATGCGGAGGGGGGAGGGAACGGGGATTTGAAAGCAGGGTGAAGGTAATCTAGAGGAGCCTTCGGCTGCTCATCTGTCAAGATTACGGCTCGAAAATTCTGTTTTTTTTATCTCTCCGAGTGAAGGTGTAGACCACCTTCTGCAGTGTAATGGGTAGAATAAGAGCATTAGGTTTATCAAAGGGACAGAGGTGTGCTGTTGGTGTGCAAATCAGGCCCGCAGCAGAGGTCACATGACACGTTCAACTTGACGAAATTACATCGAGATCCAATATTAATTTTTGGTGGGAAATTTGTTTTGGGCACTTAACCCATCCCAGGCAGTGGGACCATAGGGCAGTGGGACCATTGGGCTGTGGGACCATAGGGCAGTGGGACCATAGCACTGGGCTGTGGGAACATAGGGCTGTGGGACCATAGCGCTGGGCTGTGGGAACACAGGCATGCTCCGTCAGCGGCAAATTGGCGTTGCACATTTGTCCTATGGGGTTAAATCGCAGCTCGGTCTGTGGCTGCCGGTTACAACGTTCACGCTTAATACTAGACCAATATCAAAGATTGTTGTTGCCATCAGTCACTTAGGAAAATAGGGTTGAAAAAACCCTTAAACAGCAGTTCTCCAAAATCTAGCTCCCAATTGTGAAACATGCAAAACATCTCCAGAAACTTTGATTCACTTGCTTTGAACCTGATCCTCCGACAGACTACGTTCTGTCTCTGAATATTTAGATTTTTGATGCCTTTACATGTCTCTTAGTGTGTCGTCTGTTTCTGTATAATTGAAAAAAAAAAAAAAAAGAACCCAAAGCCGCATTTGTCAAAAAAAATATCTCACGTTTCATTCCAAATCCCATTTAAAATATGCAGATTTTAAGAAAATGTGAACACCATTCAACCCACTTAACATCACGGTTCCCCTTTTGTTCCTTTGAAGTAGCTTTGAGGTTGGATAAATCATTTTATTTCACACGTGTCTGACTGTGTTAAACATTATACGTCAGCTTGTTCCAGTTTACAGTGAGCCAAATATTCAAACTCAAGACTATGTTTAGATGTCTGCATGATCTCATCAAATGGAGATATCTTAGGTGTAGTGTACATCATTGTATAGCCTATATACCCCTCCCAAAAGACCAAGGAAACATCTCATGTCCCTTATGTGATAGCTCCTCGGCTTCATTTAAAAAACAGTACTTTTAGCGTGTATAGAGCCAACATATTCTCACATGTAAATCTGTAAACTATGTGTTAATTTCAACCTAAACTAGAGTTGTGATGGTTTGAAAAGTGGTAAGACGACCCAAAACTGCTTTTAATAGTTTGATTTAGTTTCTGTCGACTTTGAATGAAGTGTGTTTTATGATGCTAAAATTACCGTTTATTTACATGGTGGGTTTAGCGAATGAAATTTGGCGGATGTTTTTAGGTTTATAAAAAGGATCTTACTCTTTATCAGAAAGGTCAACCTCCTTAGAAATCCTTTTCATAATGTTGTCAGGGTCCAGGTTGAAGAAAACAAAGTTACCCTTTAAGTGTGAAACTTCACAACAAATCAAAGCTCCATACGTGACATGTGCATTAGTGTGTGTGCATTTTCTTCACTGAGTGTGTGTGGCAGAATGTCACTAACAATTATTTTCATTCTCCATCAATCGGTCGATTTTCTGGATGAACAGATTACTTGTTTGCTTTACAAAATATCAGAAAATGGTGAAAAATGTGGATCAGTGTTTCCCTAAAAGCCCAAGAGGACGCCCTCAAATGTCTTGTGTCTTGTCCACAACTCAATATATATTCAGTTTACTGTCACAGAGGAGAGAAGAAACTAGAACAATATTCACATTTAACAAGCTGGAATCACACACACACACAAGAGAGAGAGAGAAAGAGAGAGAGAGACACACACACACACACACACACACAGTCTCACACACACACACACACACACAGGGTGGAAAATCCCACCCCGCTGTGACGCCACTGAACACACAGCTGACACTAATCGTTTCCAATTAAAATTGATCTCTGTTAGAGGAGAGACACACAAACAAACACCTTCACTCTGTAAACAAATTAGGTTTGATTGGCGTGGCGTCTTTTGACAATTTTGACACTGTTCTGTCCGGGAAATAGCTTCCTAGCCACCCCTTTATGACGCTTACCCGCCATTAAGCAGCGCCTAACGCCTGGCTTTATTTTACGTTGAAAAGCCCGGCAAAAGTGGAAATCCCCATGGAATCTAAATATAATTTCCCTCTTATCTGTGAAATTAGCACCTGACCCGTTTCAACTCCACCCATCAAAGAATCACAATGGAGAACCTGGAATTATGGCAGCACAATATATCGTTTATGTTATCGTCAATATCGCAATGTCAACTGGCACAATATACACATTGCGAAAAGCTGCGACATATCGCGATAGACACTCTTTTTAGTGGAGCCTTTTATATTCAATTCCAGATTAAATTTGTTCAATAAAATAATGTTGGAAATGCTTTCCTTTCGTTTGTTTTAAATCCAACAAGCAGTTTGTTGTATTTTAGCAGAATACTGAAAGCTGGAGAAATGTTTACACTTTAATATATACTTTAATAATATTTATCGCAAGAGATATTATTGTAGCGTTATTAAACAATCTTTATCGTGATATTTTCCTCATATCGTTGCAGCCCTACCTGGAATTGAATTGGAATCAGAATAGTTAAAGTGTTCATATTATGCTTTTTGGCCTTTTCCCTTTCCTTTATTGTGTTCTATATCTTTTTTGCATGTTATAGGTTTACAAAGTGAAAAGCCCAAAGTCCCCCAAAGGGACTTACCATCTCCAACAGAAAACACTGTTCACAAACTGCTCCAAACAGCTCTATTGGAGTCCAGCCTTTACTTCAGAGACAAACGTTATAATGCTCACCTAGCTGCTAGCATGGCACGCCCTCATACTCTGCTTCTGACTGGCTAGTAGTCCTTACCTAGGTACTTTCAGGGCACGCCATCATACTCTGCTTCTGACTGGCTAGTAGTCCTTACCTAGGTACTGTCAGGGCACACCCTCATACTCTGCTTCTGACTGGCTAGTAGTCCTTACCTAGGTACTCTCAGGGAACGCCTCATACTCTGCTTCTGACTGGCTAGTAGTCCTTACCTAGGTACTGTCAGGGAACGCCCTCATACTCTGCTTCTGACTGGCTAGTAGTCCTTACCTAGGTACTGTCAGGGCACGCCCTCATACTCTGCTTCTGACTGGCTAGTAGTCCTTACCTAGGTACTGTCAGGGCAAGCCCTCATACTCTGCTTCTGACTGGCTAGTAGTCCTTACCTAGGTACTGTCAGAAGTGAGATGTCTCACTCTGTAGCTAAAACAGAGAGCTCAACACACAGGGTGAACAGAGGAGCTGCAGCAATGTGCAGTACAACAAAAATATGGTGTCTTTTGAAAATTAAACCATGTAAACCTATTGTGATATAACCTCTAAATACAATTATGAACCTGAAAATGAGCATAATATGAGCACTTCCCAGCCCAAGTACCGGTATCATACCCAGCCCTACTCCTCCATCATGTTTTCATCCTCTGGCTACTCCACCTTCTATCCTTCCTCCTCCTTCTTTTCTACCTCCCTGTCTGAAGCATCTATCAGCCCCCTCCGTGTGGACTGTAGCTGAGGCTTCATTATGTTCTCCCCCCACCACCTCCCTCCCTGCTCTCATATTTATTTCATACTGTAGCTAGCAGGCGTGGGGAGGAAACAGTCCCCCGCCGGCAAATGAAAGGGTGAATTTCCACATGCATTATTCTCACGTTAACTCGCCGCGGGGCTCGTCCCAGCCTGAGATGTCCCGCGCGAACTGACAGTCAACAGCACGCATACAAAGGCTTCGAGCACACACACACACACACACACACACACACACACACACACACATGCACACACACACACACATGTACAGAACTGTGCACATTATGGAGACATGTAGGGTACAGAGATTCATTGCAGTGCGCAGAGGTACCAGCTTCACCTGCCCTCAACATGCACACAGAAAGGAATAAAATATGTACAAAAGAAATGTATATGTCTACAAGATACACACAAACATGGCATAGGTTTTGTTTCACATTATGTGACCATCAAATACTTCCATTTTCCTGAACAACAATGCAATGCTTTGCCATCAAATTTTTCAAAGCTTACACTTGTACAATTTCGTGCAATGTTATCCCTATGGGATGTCTTTGTAAACAACCCATGTAAGTCCTGATATTATTATACCTTTCCTAATTATTCTGTTGATTTGATATTTGTTTTCTTTTCTTCTCTTTTCTTATTAGTAGTTTAGTTTCTTTCTATTTTAATCAGAGCATGCGTTGGAGAGTGCCCAGATTAAGCCCCTTGGAGGTTTTTTTTTCTTTTCATCTCTCAATCACATCTTTCATTCATTATGTGTATCTCAATCTGTAGTATTTGTATCTATGTAAACCAATAAACTAAACTCAAAATTTGTGCCGTTTTTTCTATCACTTTATGGTGCAATGACTTCATTAAAGGTCCCATGACATGCTGCTTTTTGGATGCTTTTATATAGACCTTAGTGGTCCCCTAATACTGTATCTGAAGTCTCTTTTATATAGACCTTAGTGGTCCCCTAATACTGTATCTGAAGTCTGTTTTATATAGACCTTAGTGGTCCCCTAATACTGTATCTGAAGTCTCTTTTATATAGACCTTAGTGGTCCCTTAATACTGTATCTGAAGTCTCTTTTATATAGACCTTAGTGGTCCCCTAATACTGTATCTGAAGTCTCTTTTATATAGGCCTTAGTGGTCCCCTAATACTGTATCTGAAGTCTCTTTTATATAGACCTTAGTGGTCCCCTAATACTGTATCTGAAGTCTCTTTTATATAGACCTTAGTGGTCCCCTAATACTGTATCTGAAGTCTCTTTTATATAGACCTTAGTGGTCCCCTAATACTGTATCTGAAGTCTCTTTTATATAGACCTTAGTGGTCCCCTAATACTGTATCTGGAGTCTCTTTTATATAGACCTTAGTGGTCCCCTAATACTTTATCTGAAGGACGTATCACCTGCATATCCCCCAAAATCTCCACCTGCGCACACACAGAAACTGAGAGAAGCCTTTTATCTAGGGTCGCACGATTATGGAAAAAAAATAGAATCACGATTATTTCGATCAATACTGAAATCACGATAATTTAACATGATTACTCGTTGACTTTTGGAAAGATGTTGCAATTATTGAACTTAAAAAACAACAGTGGAAAAAGTTAAATAAATCAACTGTTAAAAAAAAACACATACAACTGTGATATTTGCCTTAATACTTTTTCCTATTTAAACAATATTTTTGTTTTGTGTACTTGCAAAACGTAATAAGCTAAATATGTTATTTTTCTCGATTATTCTGTTTTTGTGATCATTGGGAGCCGAAATCATGATCACGATTACATTTCGATTAATTGCACAGCCCTACTTTTATCCCTCAGCAGAGCCGGACACACATCGCGACTTTTAATTTCTGCATGTCAAATGTTCTAACATCCATGTCTGCTGCTCTCTGTCCTCCACCATGGGATTTAATTATTTATTTATTTTTTTAAAGGGGCCCGGCATTCCCTGACGAGCCAGAACAAAAAGCGAGAAGGAAGGCGCGGAGAGGAACAGGCCACGGGTGAGCGGACCGAGTCCCTCGTAAATTAACCTTGTAAATGAAACGCCGCGGTTTACCTCCCGACAGCAGCGATGGCAGTCACAGGAGCTGTATGGATTCACAGGCTGCCTTCAACACACAGTACTGACAGGCCTCCACAGCCAATTAGCCATGTTTACTGACACACACACACACACACACACACACACACACACACACACACACACACACACACACACACAGACATATACGCACACACACACACACACACACATACACAGAAACACACAGACACACACATAAACAGACACAAACACACACATACACACACACACACACACACACACACACACACACACACACACACAGATATACGTGCACACACACACACACACACACACACAGAAACACACAGACACACACACGCACACACACATAAACAGACACAAACACATACATACGCACACACACACGCACAGAAACTCAAACACACACAGAAACACACAGACATACGCACACACACACACACACACACCGACAGACACACACAAACACACAGACACGCAGACAGACACACACACAGACACATACACACACTGAAACACACACACACACACAGACATACGCACACACACACACACACACACACACACACACACACACACACAGACACAGACACATATACACAGACACACAGTGATTGGTTCAAAGAAATGCAAACACCCTAGGGAGTTTTCCCTCCTATCCCAGAATGCATCTGTAGTGTAGCCAGACCTTACTCACTGTGGAGATTTATCTGGCAATGCAAGACTACTATGAAATATTTCACAGCCTTAAGTAAAAGATGTTTAGGGCCATTAACAACAAAATGATCCTAAAAAAAAAAATATTATAAAAAATATTATAATATGTATATTTATATTATATAAATATACATATTCTCATTTTTAGGTTAATTCTTGTTACATGTTTTAATGCTTAAAAAAACACTTTATTATTCTCATACTGTCTGTCTCAATATACCCCTTAAATCTTCAATCACTCCGCTTTTAGAGCCTGTCTCTTTAAGACCGCCTTCCCCGAAAAGTTGTCTTATTTCACAGTCGCCTCCCAGCAACCTAAATGTTTGTGCACAAAGCGAGTTTATCAGGACGTGTCCCCTTTAAGACGGCCAAACTTCGCTCCTAGAAAACATAACTGTGTTCTTCCTCTGTTTGTATTACGTAACGAGCTTTGTGCCGTTTATTACGCCAGCTGACTCGCTCCAAAAAAAAACAGGTCAGGAGTCCCCCAATCCCGTACAAACCTAACTTACCTCCAAGATGTGCCTAGTTGACCTCCTCTGTTACTCCTCTGTTACTCCTCTGATGTAGCTGATGTCTGCTGTACCTCCTTCTACTAGACCACTGAGATACACTCAGGTTCATTGTCTCCACCGCTGGAGATCATCATCATTTCTCTATCAGGCTGTGTTTACATCGCCACGCGTTTTAGTTTAAAAGGAATATCTTCTGCTACGGTTCCCCCCTCTCATTCCCCTGCTCTGGCGTTCCATCTCTCTCTCTCTCGTTGCATTGGGTCTGACTCAGCAGTGTTTCTCCAGCTAACAAGACAACCAGCCAGTGAAATTAATTACTGCACACACACACACACACACACACACATCCAGACATTAAACACCTTTGGGCGACTGAGTTGAACACGACTACACACTTCTCTTTTCAGCCTTAAAAGGACAATCCCACCCTGAAAGTTGAACACCATGAAAACAGCATCACATCCAGATATATATTAAATATATATATATATTGTGTCATACGCTGTGGATCCACAAACACTGGCCCATCTGTGTGTGGCTAGTTTCACTTACTCCAGTCACGCATGAAGCCCACCTTAACACAGCTCCCAGCCACTCAGACGTCTCATGGTGCCTCAAGGCGCCTGGTGCAACGTTCTGTTTGTATGAGTTTAACCCTTGTGTTGGCTTGGGGTCAACTATGACCCGTTTTCAATTTTTGTTTTACATCAGAAAATACGGGACGAGAAATAAGCACTGAAAATGTGTAGAAGAAACATTTAAAACGTTGGAAAAAGCAAAAACAAACGAAAAAATGAGTGTTTTTTCAAGGTTGACGGAAGACGACACAAGAGTTAACCCTCCTGATGTCCTCGGGTCAAATCTGACCCATTTTCAAAAAGTTTCTATATCACAAATTTGGGTTTCTTTCAACCAAACTGTTAAAAAAACAACAACGTGGATGGTTTCCATACAACTAGTAAAGTTAATTATCACTTCACTACTTTCATTGAATTTGGGTATTTGTATAATTGTATTCCATTTATGGCATTTGAAAAAATAAAAAAACTTTGCAAAAATTGTCAAAAACATCGGAAAAAGTGCAAAAAAATAAAACTTGCATGAAAGTGAAATAAAATGCTGAAAAAAGTGCCAAAAACATAAGGGGGAAAAGCGACAAAAGTGTCGAAAAATACGACCAAAATGATTTAATTTAAAATTTTGTCCCAGAAAAACTAAAAGTCGTTCACTTTATCATTTCATGTTCAAGCCTGAATCCTAAACTAGAACACATTTTATAATGTATTGAAAAGATGTTGCATTTTTGGAACTAGGAGATGGATAATCTCCCTATGCCAACCCTTCCTTCACAGCGCTGCGGAGGAGGGTCTGGCTAGTCCACACAGCATTCCTGGATGGGAGAAGAACGTGCTCTGGTTTATTGGCATTTCTTTAAACCAATCACAATCATCTTGGGGCGGGGCTAAGCTCCGGACGGAGCCACGGTGCCTCTTCTAAATAGTCTCCGGAAGGAACTTGTTTTGGTGGAACATGTGTTCGTTCAAAAGTAGTTTTAGTCGTGCAACAGAAAACTCAGATTGGACAGATAGTCTAGCTAGCTGTCTGGATTTACCCTGCAGAGATCTGAGGAGCAGTTAACC